>NC_079191.1:83311406-83518906 GCF_029499605.1 Hyla sarda | reverse complement strand
TCTAAAAACCACTATGCTCAGCAAGCTCAGCCATCCGAAATGCAACGTTTCGACAATACTGACCAATGAGCATTTTTTGCAGGGGATAAAGACCATAACATGGGATTTTATATAAAACGGGAAACTCTATGAGGGAGATTTATCAAAACTTGTGCAGAGGAAAAGTGGACCAGTTGCCCATAACAACCAATCAGATCGCTTCTTTCATATTTCAGAGGCCTTTTTAAAAATGAAAGAAGCGATCTGATTGGTTGCTATGGGCAACTTTTCCTCTACACAGGTCTTGATGAATCTCCTCCTATGATCTTCTAAGCCAGTGTTTCCCAACCATGGCGTTTCAAAACTACAACTCCCAGCATGCAAAACTACAACTCCGGAGTACCCCTTTAAAACTCCCAGCATGCCCGGACAGCCTTCGGCTGTCCGGGCATGCTGGGAGTTTTAAAGGGGTACTCCGGTGAAAACCTTTTTTCTTTTAAATCAACTGGTGGCAGAAAGTTAAACAGATTTGTTAATTACTTCTATAAAAAAAAAATCTTAATCCTTCCTGTACTTATTAGCTGCTGAAAACTACAGAGGAAATTCTTTTCTTTTTGGAATGCTCTCTGATGACATCACAACCACAGTTCTCTCTGCTGACATTATTATAATAATAATAACGCTTTATTTATTGTTGTCCTTAGTGGGATTTGAACCCAAGTCCCCAGCACTGCAAGGCAGAAGTGCTAACCACTGAGCCACCATGCTGCCCTTAGCATCTGCTATGCATCTGCTATGCATCTGCTATGCATGGTTGCTAAAATGGACAGAGATGTCAGCAGAGAGCACTGTGCTCGTGATGTCATCAGTGTTCCAAAAAGAAAGGAATTTCCTCTGTAGCATTCAGCAGCTAATAAGTACTGGAAGGATTAAGATTTTTTAATAGAAGTCATTTACAAATATGTTTAACTTTCTGCCACCAGTTGATTTAAAAGAAAAAAGGTTTTCACCGGAGTACCCCTTTAAGTTTTGCAACACCTGGAGGCACGCTGGTTGGGAAACACTGTTCTACGCATAAACTGATTCACATAGGGGGAGATTAATCAAAACCTGTGCAGAGGAAAAGTTGCCCAGTTGCCCATAGCAACCAATCAGATTGCTTCTTTCATTTTGCAAAGGCCTTGTTAAACATGAAAGAAGCGATCTGATTGGTTGCTATGGGCAACTTTTCTCTTGACAGGTTTTGATAAATCTCCCCCATAAGCACCAGAAGGTCCCTTTATTGAAGGCGGCCCCAAATACTCAACCACATTCGGAAAGTATATAGAATATCAAACAGTACATGTATGCGAGATAAAAGAAGCGCAAAATATAAACAACGTGTGGCTATATATAGCAAAGGCAAACATCTCACATACAATGAAATACAGATACTGTAGACTAATCTGCTTTCCGGTACAGCCAAAGATGGGTTAATAGCCGTGAGCCAGAAGCCCGCAGCAGGTGTATAGAATAAAGACTAATGATGGTCACATGGGGGATCCAGAAATGGCCCCAATCGCTGGCAGTGCAGTCAGAGGCCCCCCAGAACACACGTCACTGCTGCTCTTGGCTGACCCCAGGTCCACCTCTCCGCTTTGATCTCCACCGGAAGCTAAGCTGGGACCCCAGGCTGCGGACCCTGCACTGGATGCTTTACTGCAGGTCTCAGAGACCCACAGAGAAAGACAGGCGCACTGTGACAATCATTCACACATCTTCTCCGGCTGCAAAAACATTTAAAGCTATAGCCGCGCATTGCTCCGGATCACGGTATTCTGGTTCTGCTCATTCATGTGTTGTAGGAGGGAATCATTATTTAAAAAAATAAAAAAATAAACATTCCAGGTCAGTTTTCCGGCTAGAATTCTTAGCTACTGAACCGTAAAGGATAAATATGTAGATGATGTAATTCTCTACTTTGTGGATGAAGGAGAAATGTTGACATTTATATTCATTAGGCCAGTGTTTCTCAACCAGCGAGCCTCCTGCTGTTGCAAAACTACTACTCCCAGCATGTCCGGACAGCCTTTGGCTGTTGAGTTGTATTCTGCACAGCAACAGCTGGAGGCACACAAATTGGAAAAAGACTGCATTAGTAACTAGAGATTGCTTCAACTGTTTGCATGATACTCTCTATATGGGTTTACGCTTAAAAAATAGTAACCAAATTAATTTGATTTTATTATATTTAACTAGAAATCAGTCCCCAAAGCAAAAAAAAAATTAAAATAAAATAAAAAAGAAAAGTCTAAAAAGGGGGGCCAGGTACTGTTTTCATTTTGTACGACTTCATTTATAAATTTTTTTTTTTTTCAGTTGAAGTAAATCTCAAGTACAGGTCAATAAAAAAGTTTCAGACACAACCATTGAGGTATTAAAGATTTATATGATTTATATTAGATATAACAACATAAACAGTAACATTGTAAATGCATAATACGAATAAAATGCATCCGGTCATAAGAGCTTATGATTGAAGTTCTGATTTTAAGGTTCGTGTGGGTCGAAACCAATGGGATCAGGATGGTCTTCTATTAGGACCCATGTTACATTGCACAAGAGCTAGAAATTCAACTGCAAGCACAGTCTAAGTGAAAAATCGATAATTTTGGGGGAGATTTATCAAAACCTGTCCAAAAGGTAAAGTGGCTGAGTTGCCCATAGCAACCAGATTGCTTCTTTAATTTTGCACAGGCCTTTTCAGAAATGAAAGGAGCGATCTGATTGGTTGCTATGGGCAACTCAGCAACTTTTCTTCTGGACAGGTTTTGATAAACAAGTTTTGGGTGATCAGCTGATCCTGAACAAATTTGCAGGTTTAGCACACAAATATCCAATCTGTACATGGATCTTTAGAATTATAGGACAGATGGAAGGGATGAGATATATACAGTCATAGCCATAAATGTTGGCACCCCTGAAATTTTTCAAGAAAATGAAGTATTTCTCACAGAAAAGGATTGCAGTAACACATGTTTTGCTATACACATGTTTATTCCCTTTGTGTGTATTGGAACCAAAAAAAGGGAGGAAAAAAAGCAAATTGGACATAATGTCACACCAAACTCCAAAAATGGGCTGGACAAAATTATTGGCACCCTTAATATTTGGTTGCACACCCTTTGGAAACAATAACTGAAATCAGTCGCTTCCTATAACCATCAATAAGCTTCTTACACCTCTCAGCCGGAATGTTGTACCACTTTTCCTTTGTAAACTGCTCCAGGTCTCTCTTATTGGAATGCGCCTTTTCCCAGCAGCAATTTTAAGATCTCTCCACAGGTGTTGAATGGGATTTAGATCTGGACTCATTGCTGCCACTTCAGAACTCTCCAGCGCTTTGTTGCCATCCATTTCTGGGGGCTTTTTGACATGTTTGGGGTCATTGTCCTGCTGGAAGACCCAAAATCTCGGACACAAACACAGCTTTCTGATACTGGGCTGTACAGTGCGACCCAAAATCCATTGGTAATCCTCAGATTTCATGATGCCTTGCACACATTAAAGCAAGGCACCCAGTGCCAGAGGCAGCAAAACAACCCCAAAACATCATTGAACCTCCACCATATTTCACTGTAGGTACTGTGTCCTTCACTTTCTAGGCCTCATTCCATTTTCGGTAAACAGTAGAATGATGTGCTTTACCAAAAAGCTCTATCTTGGTCTCATCTGTCCACAAGACATTTTCCCAGAAGGATTTTGGCTTAGGGTGGGTTCACACTACGTTTTCTCCCATACGGGAGCGCATACGGCAGGGGGTAGCTAAAACCTCGCGCTCCCGTATGCCTTCGTATGCGCTCCCGTATGTCATTCATTTCAATGAGCCGGCCGGAGTGCAACGTTCGGTCCGGTCGGCTCATTTTTGCGCCGTATGCGCTTTTACAACCGGACCTAAAACTGTGGTCAAACTGTGGTTGTAAAAGCGCATACGGCGCAAAAATTAGCCGACCGAACGTTTCACTCCGGCCGGCTCATTGAAATGAATGACATACAGGAGCGCATACGAAGGCATACGGGAGCGCAAGGTTTTAGCTCTCCCCTGCCGTATGCGCTCCCGTATGGGAGAAAACGTAGTGTGAACCCAGCCTTACTCAAGTTCATTTTGGTAAAATGTAGTTTTGCTTTTTTAGGTCTCTGTGTCAGCAGTGGGGTGCTCCTGGGTCTCCTGCCATAGCGTTTCATTTCAGTTAAATGTAGACGGATAGTTCGCGCCGACACTGATGCTTCCTGAGTCTGTAGGACAACTTGAATATTTTTGGAACTTGTTTGGGGCTGCTTATCCACCTTCCAGACTATCCTGCGTTGACACCTTTTATCAATTTTTCTCTTCCGTCCATGCCAAGGGAGATTAGCTACAGTGCCACGGGTTGAAAACCTCTTGATAATGTTGTGCACTGTGGACAAAGGCAAATCTAGAGAGATTGTTGATATTTTTCCACAATTTTGGTTCTCAAGTCCTCAGACAGTTCTCTTCTCCTCTTTCTGTTGTCCATGCTTAGTGTGGCACACACAGACACACAATGCAAAGACTAAGTGAACTTCTCTCCTTTTTATCTGCTTGCAGGTGTGATTTTTATATTGCCCACACCGGCTACTTGCCCCAGGTGAGTTTAAAGGAACATCACATACTTGAAACTAGAGATCGACCGATATCGATTTTTTAGGGCAGATACCGATAATCTGTGACCTTTCAGGCTGACAGCCGATAACAGATACCGATATTCCGGTATAAGTTATCGGCTATTTACCCTCCCCCCCCCCCCCCACCCGGCCCCGCAGAAGCCACTGCAGATCAATGAACTGCAGCGGCTTTTGCGGGCCCAGAGACCACCGCCGCCGCCCACTTCTCTCCCCCTGCCTGTCCTGGGGTCCTCCCTAGTCCAACTACCACCCCCGCTGCCCCATTGCCTCCCCCATCCCTGGTTTTATAATTACCTGTTCCCGGGGTTCGCGCTATTTCTGGCTCCGGCGGCGTCCTGAGCGGTCACTGTGCGCACTGACTGTGACTTCGCGTTGAGGACATCACTCGTCATTGCACTGCGCAGCGCGCAGGATGTTGCGTTGAGGACGTCACTCGTCATTGCGCTGCGCAGCGCGCAGGATGTTGCGTTGAGGACGTCACTCGTCATTGCGCTGCGCAGCACGCAGGAGCCAGAAGTAGCGTGGACCCCGGGCACCGGGGATGGGGGAGGCAATGGGGCAGCAGCGGTATTCTCTTGCCGGGGAGGAGGGGCATTATCGGCATGGTAATTGCCGATACCGATAATGTCCAAAATCTTGAATATCAGCAGATAATATCGGCCAAACTGATAATCGGTCGATTCCTACTTGAAACAATCTAATTTGTCCCAAATTTTGAAAGGATGCCAATCATTTTTGGAGTTTGGTGTGACATTATGTCCAATTTTCTTTTTTTTTTTCCTCCTTTTTTTGGTTTAGTTCCAATACACACAAAGGGAACAAACATGTGTATAGCAAAACATGTGTTACTGCAATCCTTTGTTTTGTGAGAAATACTTTATTTTACTAGAAACATTTCAGGGGTGCCAACATTTACGGCCATGACTGTAATAAGACATTGTGAACTTCCTTTACATGGATGCATTGTCCTTGATGTAACACATGAATGACAATACATCCCCTCAACTCCATCCCCCAGTCTCTATTGGGATACGGGCTGTTTTGCCATTAGGCAACCAACAGTGGGCCTGGGCATAGGTGGTCATCACTTAAGTGAGTAAAAGAATAATAAATACAAGTGATCTAGATGCTGAGAAACAATTTTCCTGCAGATTTGCTGGCACTCGATCCAGTAATCTAGTATACAAAAAAAGTCACCAAATTGTTGTGTTGGGTGCTCAGTGGTGCCTCCCAGATATTACCACACAATCCAAGCACGAGATGGTTTATTATGTAGTCCCAGCAAGATTATAATATTTATGTAATCTTTAGGGATCGACCGATATCATTTTTTTAGGGCCGATACCGATAATCGGTGCAGGTTAGGGCCGATAGCCGATAACTTATACCGATATTCCGGTATAAGTTATCGGCTATTTAACCCCCGTGACACCGCTGCAGATCATTGATTTAAAGCGGGCGCTTTAAATCAATGATCTGCAGTGGCTTTTGCGGGGCCATAGGCCGCCGCCACCACCCGCTTCTCTCCCCTTACCTGTCAGGGTGGTCCGGGCCATCCATCCATCGTTCCTGTAGCGTCCAGGGGCGTTCCGGGTGGAGGGTGGTCCGGTCCGGGCTGTCCTTCTCCGGCGGTCATCTTCTCCACTCCGGGAAGGCTCCGGCCTAGTACGCTGCATAGACGCCGCTGCGCAGTGACGCCCGTGCGCAGCGACGCACCTGACGTCACGGCGTAGCGGCGTCTATGCAGCGTACTAGGCCAGAGCCTGCCTGGAGTGGAGAAGAAGACCGTGGGAGAAGGACAGCCCGGACCGGACCACCCTCCACCCAGAACGCCCCCGGACGCTACAGGAACGATGGATGGATGGCCCGGACCACCCCCATTATGGGTAAGTTTAATTTTTTTATTGACTGGGAGGGTGGGGGAGGGGCCCGACCGGTATAGCGGTATGGGAAAAAATCCATACCGGTATACTGCCTAGCATCACGGTGGAGGGTGCGGTGGGTCGGCGGTGCGGCGGGTCGAGGGGGTGGCGGTCGCGGTGCGGTGGGGGCGGTGCATTATCGGCTTATCGGCAAGATAATTGCCGATACCGATAATGCCCAAAATCGTGATTATCGGCCGATAATATCGGCCATACCGATAATCGGTCGATCCCTAGTAATCTTTACTATTTATAAATGTATACCAGTTTGTGTGCCCCCCAGAGTGCAGCTACGCACTATGCAAAATTTAAATAACCCATTCAGGCAATGCCCATCTTTGGGACATTTTTGCTTTCTTGCAAACTGCTGCGTAAAAAGGGGTTATCCAGGGAAAAAAACTTATATATACACACATATAGCAAATAGCAATAGCAAACCTCTTCTACTCTGTGCAGTTCCCGAGACAAGCAGAGATGTCAGCAGAGAGCACTGTTGCCAGACAGAAAACAACAACTCAACTTCAGCAGCTGATAATTATTGAAAGGATTAAGATTTTTTAAATAGAAGTAATTTACAAATCTGTTTAACTTTCTGGAGCCAGTTGATATAAAAAAAGAAAAGAAAAAAAAAAGTTTTTCCCTGGAATACCCCTTTAACTCTACTCTGAAGGGGTGTGTGTATTAAGACATGGGAACAAATCATTCCCAATCAGGTCCCTAATACTGTTAAAGAAAATACTGCCACAGCCGTCTGGTCCTGTGAAAACCAATTAAGCTGTTTGCTTATCATGCAATAGTTGCCAGAATACCGCGGGTAATGTTACCTTGTGTCTCTCCTGCTCAGCGGGTTTGTTAGAGGAATTATTTTTACATGTGCAGTCAAACATTCCGAGCACTTTCTTACAAACAGAAAATTCACTTTAGTTTTCCAACACTTCACATCACCCTGGCTTAACCCATTCTGTCCCTGTGGTGCCCAGACTGGCAAAAAAGTGTCAATACGATTGTTCAGAATTGCGCTTCGTGGGTACAACATGAAAAAGAGTTCCACGGTCTGCTGGAAAGTTTATTGTTCTATTGTAGTCGCTACATAAAATCGCTATTGTGAACATATAAACACTGACAATATATTAATAGTCTATAGAGCAGCGTTTCCCAACCAGGGTGCCTCCAGATGTTGCAAAACTACAACTCCCAGCATGCCTGGACAGCCAAAGGCTGTCCAGGCATGCTGGGAGTTGTAGTTTTGCAACATCTGGAGGCACCTTGGTTGGGAAACGCTGCTCTATAGACTATTATTATATTGTGATTATGCTGGGAGTTGTAGTTTTGCAACATCTGGAGGCACCTTGGTTGGGAAACACTGCTCTATAGACTATTATTATATTATGATTATGCTGGGAGTTGTAGTTTTGCGACATCTGGAGGCACCCTGGTTGGGAAACACTGCTCTATAGACTATTATATTGTGGTTATGCTGGGAGTTGTAGTTTTGCAACATCTGGAGGCACCCTGGTTGGGAAACACTGCTCTATAGACTATTATATTGTGATTATGCTGGGAGTTGTAGTTTTGCAACATCTGGAGGCACCTTGGTTGGGAAACACTGCTCTATAGACTATTATATTGTGGTTATGCTGGGAGTTGTAGTTTTTCAACATCTGGAGGCACCCTGGTTGGGAAACACTGCTTTAGAGTAAATGCAAAACATTTAGATTCATCAAATTTAATATTGACTCCACCTCTACAAACATACTGAAAGGCCATGATGCCATCCATAGGGAGAGTGAAGCAGGTTGGCAGCATCCTGGTATGTTTTAGGATTGGTCCTGGTCAGCATTTGGCTATAGCTGGGGTCCTAGGTTCAAATCCCACCAAGGACTACATCTGCGAAGCAATGGACTACACAAAACAATGCAGCACTATCATTAAAGGGGCTGTCTCCTGAAGACCACTCCTGTCTATATGACCTATTCAGGCATATGTTCTCATAAAGGGGAGCTACATTCGGGCCCCATAAGAAGCCACTGTATGGTGCAGCTTAGGTTCTGGCTGATTCAAGCTGTCCTCCTATGACAAGGGTGGTCATTCATCTGCACGGACACCATGACATACAACACCTTCCTGTAGTGGCTGCTGTGGCAAAAATGCCCAAATGGTCGCAAACTTTCCTGGAAAATTTGCCATTCGGCTCAGGGGCCAGGTGCAGGGTCCGGGGCATATAGCCGATTGCCTAAGAGGGAAATGGGGGCACATTCTAAATGAGAAAGGAAAGAAAAAAGACGAAAGCGTCGCCTTGCGTATTACCCTTTACATATGGAGAGATAAATATTGTGGGGGAAACCCACAGGTCATATAGGTGGGTGCTCACCAGATAATATTAATAAGAGTGCATATCACCCAGTATTTGGGGTACTCACTGATGTCCGCAGAGCTGCTGTGTCGGGAGGTCCTAAGAAACAATCAGGTGCTTGTCCAGAAGAATATGTCCAGATGCAGGAAAAAAAGACCTTTGTTGTCCTGACAATCCCCGTTCGGTCATCAGAATGGGAGAAAGAAGGCTAAAAGTATTATCTGAGGAAGAGGGGAGCCCCCCTCGAAACGCGTCATCCACACTTTTATTATTTTTATAATTAAGCAATAAAGTTTAAATTTTACTTGAGGTCTACTTTTAGCCTTCTTTCTCCCATTCTGATGACCGAACGGGCAGCGCCGGGACAACAAAGGTCTTTTTTTCCTGCACCTGGACACATTCTAAATGGGGTTGTCTCAGAGAACCCCTTGAAATTTACAATATTGTGGTTCTGCACCAACACGCTACAGTAACATACAACGAATCCAGGACCAATGGGACTGAAATCAGTTTATCAAATATTAAAATTCCCCTATAAAAAAGGTAAAACAGATTTTTTTTCCTCAAGTTTTGTAAATTTTCACAATAAATTGCAGTTCTGCAAAAACTGCTTCACATGGAAGTGGAAAAGGATCTAGATCTGATATGGGCAGAATATTTTATGAGCTAAGCATAACAAGCTATAAGCCTAAAACAGTTAAAATGGGTCTCCACAAAAAAAAAAAAAAAAAATAAATAAATAAATAAAAACATTTACTGCTCATGTAACACCGGATAGCCGACCAAAGGCATCTGCTGCTGGACACCGGAGTACTGACCGAAGGCAAAATGGGAGATCAGCGCAGGAATGGAGGTAAGTTAATTGTTTTTTGTTGTTTTACACATGAGGGGACACTAATAACTGTGACACAGGGGGAGATGAAGAGACAAATAATGAACGACACAGGGAGAGATGAGGGGACACTAATGACTATGAACCAGTACAAGATGAGGGGACACTAATGACTGACACAGGGAGAGATGAGGGGACACTAATGACTGTGACACAGGGAGAGATGAGGGGACACTAATGACTGACACAGGGAGAGATGAGGGGACACTAATGACTGACACAGGGAGAGATGAGGGGACACTGATGACTGTGAACCAGTACAAGATGAGGGGACACTGATGACTGTGACACGGAGAGATGAGGGGACACTGATGACTGTGACACAGGGAGAGATGAGGCGACACTAATGACTGTGACACAGGGAGAGATGAGGGGACACTAATGACTGTGACACAGGGAGAGATGAGGGGACACCAATGACTGACACAGGGAGAGATGAGGGGACACTAATGACTGACACAGGGAGAGATGAAGCGACACTAATGACTGTGACACAGGGAGAGATGAGGGGACACTAATGACTGACACAGGGAGATGAGGGGACACTAATGACTGACACAGGGAGAGATGAGGGGATACTAATGACTGTGATACAGGGAGAGATGAGGGGACACTAATGACTGTGAACCAGTACAAGATGAGGGGACACTGATGACTTACACTGGGAGAGATGAGGGGACACTAATGGCTGTGAACCAGTACAAGATGAGGGGACACTGATGACTGTGACACAGTAAGAGATGAAGGGACGCTAATAACTGTGACACAGGGAGATGAGGGGACACTAATGACTGACACAGGGAGATGAGGGGACACTGATGACTGACACAGGGAGATGAGGGGACACTAATGACTGACACAGGGAGAGGAGGGGACACTGATGACTGACACAGTAAGAGATGAAGGGACACTAATAACTGTGACAGGGGGAGATGAAGAGAAATTATGAATGACACAGGGAGAGATGAGGGGACACTAATAACTGTGACACAGGGAGAGATGAGGGGACACTAATGACTGACACAGGGAGAGATGAGGGGACACTAATGACTGTGACACAGGGAGAGATGAGGGGACACTAATGACTGTGACACAGGGAGAGATGAGGGGACACTAATGACTGTGACACAGGGAGATATGAGGGGACACTAATGACTGTGACACAGGGAGAGATGAGGGGACACCAATGACTGACACAGGGAGAGATGAGGGGACACTAATGACTGACACAGGGAGAGATGAAGCGACACTAATGACTGTGACACAGGGAGAGATGCGGGGACACTAATGACTGACACAGGGAGAGATGAGGGGACACTAATGACTGTGACACAGGGAGAGATGAGGGGACACTAATGACTGTGATACAGGGAGAGATGAGGGGACACTAATGACTGTGAACCAGTACAAGATGAGGGGACACTGATGACTTACACTGGGAGAGATGAGGGAACACTAATGGCTGTGAACCAGTACAAGATGAGGGGACACTGATGACTGTGACACAGTAAGAGATGAAGGGACGCTAATAACTGTGACACAGGGAGATGAGGGGACACTAATGACTGACACAGGGAGATGAGGGGACACTGATGACTGACACAGGGAGATGAGGGGACACTGATGACTGACACAGGGAGAGGAGGGGACACTGATGACTGACACAGTAAGAGATGAAGGGACACTAATAACTGTGACAGGGGGAGATGAAGAGAAATTATGAATGACACAGGGAGAGATGAGGGGACACTAATAACTGTGACACAGGGAGAGATGAGGGGACACTAATGACTGTGACACAGGGAGAGATGAGGGGACACTAATAACTGTGACACAGGGAGAGATGAGGGGACACTAATGACTGTGACACAGGGAGAGATGAGGGGACACTAATGACTGTGACACAGGGAGAGATGAGGGGACACTAATGACTGTGACAGGGGGAGATGAAGAGACAAATTATGAATGACACAGGGAGAGATGAGGGGACACTAATGACTGTGACACAGGGAGAGATGAGGGGACACTAATGACTGTGACACGGAGAGATGAGGCGACACTAATGACTGACACAGGGAGAGATGAGGGGACACTAATGACTGACACAGGGAGAGATGAGGGGACACTGATGACTGTGAACCAGTACAAGATGAGGGGACACTGATGACTGTGACACAGTAAGAGATGAAGGGACGCTAATAACTGTGACACAGGGAGAGATGAGGGGACACTGATGACTGACACAGGGAGAGATGAGGGGACGCTAATGACTGTGACACAGTAACAGATGAAGGGACACTAATAACTGACAGGGGGAGATGAAGAGACAAATTATGAATGACACAGGGAGAGATGAGGGGACACTAATAACTGTGACACAGGGAGATGAAGAGACAAATTATGAATGACACAGGGAGAGAGATGAGGGGACACTAATGACTGTGACACAGGAAGAGATGAGGGGACACTAATGATTGTGACACAGGAAGAGATGAGGGGACACTAATGATTGTGACACAGGAAGAGATGAGGGGACAAACCCTGGGAATCATTGTGCCCATAGAGCAGTGTTTCCCAACCAGAGTGCCTAAAGTTGCTGCAAGACTCCTGCTAAAGGCTTTCCGGACATGCTGGGAGCTGTAGTGTTGCTTTGGCTGAAGGCACACTGGTTGGAAGACACTGCTCTATACTGGTTCCCAGGATTTGTCCAGATATGATCTTAGCATTGAATAGTATATAATCATACACTTATCTAGAATATACTGCTCACAGACAGCAAAAGATCCAACATAGATATGTGCATTCCCATGATGCACACTGCTTACATAACAAGGGATGTATTCAGATAGAGAGGACTATGAGGGGAATTACGGAGGAGTGAGGTTGTGTAGGCTTTGTTGTTTCACTCTGCACAGGATGGCGTCTTACTAAAAAAAAAGATGGGGAGTATATGAGTTGTTTGTGTTATTCCTTCCTCCCCTCGGCGGCCTCCTTATTCATCTCTCCTCAGAGTATATATACTAGTTCTGACTTCATTCACTACGTGTTTTTATTTTCTTTCCACAAGACGGAAACAAAAAAATGGACACACTGAGGAGTTTATAATGTGCGCTGCAGGTTGATATTCACAAGGAAAAAGAATGGGATTCTGCTGCAGAAAGCACACAGCAGAATTCCGGACTCCACAGAACCTGTTCATTCTTTTGGATATGCATTTCTGTCAGTGGTGACTGTTCATAGCCGAGCAGTCCTGTGGTGCACAGAATGTCCGGCCGGGATTTTTCCAGGAGGACATTCCGTAGTGTGAACCCAGCCTAACACTTTGTCTAATGCAGGATAGTCACTTCAGAGTTCGTCACTTCTTCTACCACATGGAAAGATATAAGAAGAAAACTCAGGCAGTAGGTCACACAGTGTATGCACAGCGTATTTCACAATGCGCAAAATATGCAGCACAGTGGGTAATACGCCACCTCCGATGAGCAGACCCACAGGGCCAGTAACCTTACAGAGCACACGGGGCCAGCCTCCTAACCTTACAGTGCACACGGGGCCAGCCTCCTAACCTTACAGTGCACACGGGGCCAGCCTCCTAACCTTACAGTGCACACGGGGCCAGCCTCCTAACCTTACAGTGCACACGGGGCCAGCCTCCTAACCTTACAGTGCACACGGGGCCAGCCTCCTAACCTTACAGTGCACACGGGGCCAGCCTCCTAACCTTACAGTGCACACGGGGCCAGCCTCCTAACCTTACAGTGCACACGGGGCCAGCCTCCTAACCTTACAGTGCACACGGGGCCAGCCTCCTAACCTTACAGTGCACACGGGGCCAGCCTCCTAACCTTACAGTGCACACGGGGCCAGCCTCCTAACCTTACAGTGCACACGGGGCCAGCCTCCTAACCTTACAGTGCACACGGGGCCCGCCTCCTAACCTTACAGTGCACACGGGGCCAGCCTCCTAACCTTACAGTGCACACGGGGCCAGCCTCCTAACCTTACAGTGCACACGGGGCCAGCCTCCTAACCTTACAGTGCACACGGGGCCAGCCTCCTAACCTCACAGTGCACACGGGGCCAGCCTCCTAACCTCACAGTGCACACGGGGCCAGCCTCCTAACCTCACAGTGCACACGGGGCCAGCCTCCTAACCTCACAGTGCACACGGGGCCAGCCTCCTAACCTTACAGTGCACACGGGGCCAGCCTCCTAACCTTACAGTGCACACGGGGCCCGCCTACTAACCTTACAGTGCACACAGGGCCAGCCTCCTAACCTTACAGTGCACACGGGGCCAGCCTCCTAACCTTACAGTGCACACGGGGCCAGCCTCCTAACCTTACAGTGCACACGGGGCCAGCCTCCTAACCTTACAGTGCACACGGGGCCCGCCTACTAACTTTACAGTGCACACAGGGCCAGCCTCCAAACCTTACAGTGCACACAGGGCCAGCCTCCAAACCTTACAGTGCACACGGGGCCAGCTTCCTAACCTTACAGTGCACACGGGGCCCGCCTCCTAACCTTACAGTGCACACGGGGCCAGCCTCCTAACCTTACAGTGCACACAGGGCCAGCCTCCTAACCTTACAGTGCACACGGGGCCCGCCTACTAACCTTACAGTGCACACGGGGCCAGCCTCCTAACCTTACAGTGCACACGGGGCCAGCCTCCTAACCTTACAGTGCACACGGGGCCAGCCTCCTAACCTTACAGTGCACACGGGGCCAGCCTCCTAACCTTACAGTGCACACGGGGCCCGCCTCCTAACCTTACAGTGCACACGGGGCCAGCCTCCTAACCTTACAGTGCACACGGGGCCAGCCTCCTAACCTTACAGTGCACACGGGGCCAGCCTCCTAACCTCACAGTGCACACGGGGCCAGCCTCCTAACCTCACAGTGCACACGGGGCCAGCCTCCTAACCTCACAGTGCACACGGGGCCAGCCTCCTAACCTCACAGTGCACACGGGGCCAGCCTCCTAACCTCACAGTGCACACGGGGCCAGCCTCCTAACCTCACAGTGCACACGGGGCCAGCCTCCTAACCTTACAGTGCACACGGGGCCAGCCTCCTAACCTTACAGTGCACACGGGGCCCGCCTACTAACCTTACAGTGCACACAGGGCCAGCCTCCTAACCTTACAGTGCACACGGGGCCAGCCTCCTAACCTTACAGTGCACACGGGGCCAGCCTCCTAACCTTACAGTGCACACGGGGCCAGCCTCCTAACCTTACAGTGCACACGGGGCCCGCCTACTAACTTTACAGTGCACACAGGGCCAGCCTCCAAACCTTACAGTGCACACAGGGCCAGCCTCCAAACCTTACAGTGCACACGGGGCCAGCTTCCTAACCTTACAGTGCACACGGGGCCCGCCTCCTAACCTTACAGTGCACACGGGGCCAGCCTCCTAACCTTACAGTGCACACAGGGCCAGCCTCCTAACCTTACAGTGCACACGGGGCCCGCCTACTAACCTTACAGTGCACACGGGGCCAGCCTCCTAACCTTACAGTGCACACGGGGCCAGCCTCCTAACCTTACAGTGCACACGGGGCCAGCCTCCTAACCTTACAGTGCACACGGGGCCAGCCTCCTAACCTTACAGTGCACACAGGGCCAGCCTCCTAACCTTACAGTGCACATGGGGCCCGCCTCCTAACCTTACAGTGCACACGGGGCCCGCCTCCTAACCTTACAGTGCACACGGGGCCAGCCTCCTAACCTTACAGTGCACACGGGGCCAGCCTCCTAACCTTACAGTGCACACGGGGCCAGCCTCCTAACCTTACAGTGCACACGGGGCCAGCCTCCAAACCTTACAGTGCACACGGGGCCAGATTCCTAACCTTACAGTGCACACGGGGCCCGCCTCCTAACCTTACAGTGCACACGGGGCCAGCCTCCTAACCTTACAGTGCACACGGGGCCAGCCTCCTAACCTTACAGTGCACACAGGGCAGGCCTCCTAAACTTACAGTGCACACGGGGCCCGCCTCCTAACCTTACAGTGCACACGGGGCCCGCCTCCTAACCTTACAGTGCACACGGGGCCCGCCTCCTAACCTTACAGTGCACACGGGGCCCGTCTCCTAACCTTACAGTGCACATGGGGCCCGCTTCCTAACCTTACAGTGCACACGGGGCCAGCCTACTAACCTTACAGTGCACACAGGGCCAGCCTCCTAACCTTACAGTGCACACGGGGCCAGCCTCCTAACCTTACAGTGCACACAGGGCCAGCCTCCTAACCTTACAGTGCACACGGGGCCCGCCTCCTAACCTTACAGTGCACACGGGGCCCGCCTCCTAACCTTACAGTGCACACGGGGCCCGTCTCCTAACCTTACAGTGCACATGGGGCCCGCTTCCTAACCTTACAGTGCACACGGGGCCAGCCTACTAACCTTACAGTGCACACATGGCCAGCCTCCTAACCTTACAGTGCACACGGGGCCAGCCTACTAACCTTACAGTGCACACGGGGCCAGCCTACTAACCTTACAGTGCACACAGGGCCAGCCTCCTAACCTTACAGTGCACACGGGGCTGCCACTGGATAGCCCTGAGTGTCTGCACATCAGAGAATACGCAGTGTATTTGCCGCTGCGCAGCTGATTTTGCCCAGAGTGAAGCATGCTGCATATATGCTACGTGTGACCCTACACTAAAAGGCTTGTCCAGTTAAGGAAACTGGACAAACAGGACATTTTGACAATGGAAAAGTTTTTATCAACCAGAATGGCCCCTTAGGCTTACATTATCAGTCTGGTCACATGATACAGAGCCTGTAGAGAACATGCTAGGCCCGCACTAATCCCGGTTTCTCCTGACCCCAACCCATCAACTCTTTTCAGGTGACTATATGACATATCAAAAGTTTTCTTTAAAAAAAAAAAAACACTGTTATAAGGTTATATAGATTTGGCGTAGGGTCACACATTGCGCATCCACAGCGTATTTTATGCTGCGGATGCCCCGACGACATTAACAAGTGCAAGTGCTGCAGCTGGGCTGAGCTACCTGGCCGCAGCAGGAAGCTGGCACTTGTGACTACCGTTGGCGCATGTGCAGCGTGAAATATGCTGCAGACGCACAACCTGTAACCCTTCCCTTATAAAGCTTAGCATGCCAGGCCTTCACAGAGGTTGAATGGACACCGTGCTCTCTGCTGCCATCTCTCTGTGTTGAAAGACACACGAACATTTTAAAGGGGGAGCATATGTAGGAGGAAGGAGAAGGGGGTGCATCTCCATATCCAGCACAGGGGAAGGCCAAACCTCTTGTTCCTAATAATCAGAGTTATAGGACACAAACAGATGGGGGCAACAGAGAGCACTGTGCCAATCAAAGGTATCTGTAGTAATATCAGGAAGTATTACTTTACTGAGAGAGTAGTGGATGCATGGAATAGCATAGTGGTAGCTGCAAATACAGTGAATGAGTTTAAAAAGGGGTACTCCGCTGGAAAACTTTTTTTTTCTTTTTAATCAACAAGTTAAACAGATTTGTAAATTACTTCAATTAAAAAATCTTAATCCTTCCAGTACTTATTAGCTGCTGAATACTAAAGAGGAAATTCTTTTCTTTTTGGACCACAGTGCTCTCTGCTGACATCTCTGTCCATTTTAGGAAATGTCCAGAGCAGCATATGTTTTCTATGGAGATTTTCTCCTACTCTGGACAGTTCTTAAAATGGACAGAGATGTCAGCAGAGAGCACTGTGGTCAGGATGTCAGCAGACAGTTCTGTGTTCCAAAAAGAAAAGAATTTCCTCTGTAGTATTCCGCAGCTAATAAGTACTGGAAGGATTAAGATTTTTAATAGAAGTCATTTACAAATCTGTTTAACTTTCTAGCACCAGTTGATCAAAAAATAAATAAAATTAAAAATTAAAAAATTAAAAATAAAAAGGTTTCCACCGGAGTATCCCTTTAAGCATGTATGGGATAGGCAAAAGGCTATCCTTCATATAAGATAGAGATAGGCATAAGGCTATCCTTCACATAAAGATAGAGATAGGGATAAGGCTATCCTTCATACAAGATAAGGATAGGCATAAGGCTATCCTTCATATAAGATAGGGATAGGTATAAGGCTATCCTTCATATAAGATAGAGATAGGGATAAGGCTAGCCTTCATATAAGATAGGGATATGCATAAGGCTATCCTTCATATAAGATAGAGATAGGGATAAGGCTATCCTTCATATAAGATAGGGATAGGGATAAGGCGATCCTTCATATAAGATAGAGATAGGTATAAGGCTATCCTTCATATAAGATAGGGATAGGGATAAGGCTAGCCTTCATATAAGATAGGAATAAGCATAAGGCTATCCTTCATATACAATAGGACCAGGGACTATACATAGTATTCAGATTACTGGGCAGACTAGATGGGCCAAATGGTTCTTATCTGCCGACACATTCTATGTTTCTATGTAACTGGCTCAGTAGATATGTAAAATAGAGTATTGGTTTCTATCCTCTAATTTAGCAGAAACTGAAGCAATTTACATTCTTTTCATAGGAAACCAATTCCCCCATGTTGTGTGTTCACTTATCTACGGTAAAGAAAAGTTCAGCACTGTAATATGCTGACACTATGAAAATAACAGGAAACAAGTATTGTAGAAGGGAGGGGTGTGCCGCTTGTTGGTAAATAACAATTAGTAATGCCGTTTGTAACTAGGGTTTTTTTAGTATTAAGGCTTTGACACTAGTGTTACAGTGACCACAGAAAATAAATGTAAGGCCTTGTTCACACCACAATTTGTGCCCCCGAGAAAAGGATAAGTCGCGAAAATGTCAAAAAGAAATGCCGACGTGTCTGCCCTCGGACAGGCACGGGCCCCATCCATTTCAGGGGCCCGAGCATAGTCAGCTCTACATTCGGGTCATTTCCCAAGCGTTTACAAGTTTTGGTTAGAGATACGGATACGTTGGGGGCAAATGACCGAAATGTCGTCACTAGAGGACTATGCTCCGGTCACTATAATGAACGGGGCCCGAGCCAGTCTGGGCACGGACAGGTCGACATGTCATTTTGACATTTTTTCAACACATCCGTGCCTCAGAGAGACAAATTGTAATGTGAACTGAGCCTATTATGTGAATTATAAGAAAGTACAGGCACTGCACAGCTGGGTATGGGGAAAAGAAGTAGAACAATAGTGACATCTAGTGTCTAAAGTATGCAGTGCAACTTAAGCATCTAAAATACTGTTTGTGGTGTGTCATATAGAATTGTCTTATTTATTTATAAATATACATGTTCTCTTTTCCTTTCTTTATAAGGTCTATTCCCATCTCCTTGTTTCTTGCCTGTGGCCAAAGGGGGGGGGGGGGATCCAGCACATTCCCTGGTTGTCCAGTGCCATTCTGCATACCCCCGGAAGCCATTTTAGTGACAATTTAGCAACTATTGCGAGTGCGGCTTGTAGCACAGAGCCCGGCAGCCACAGATACATGATTGTTGCAGAGAGGAGCGAAAGGAAGCAGAACATCGGGTGTGTTGGGCCTCCTCTTCACTACATAGGCTGCCAGGGGCCACAGTTGCGCATATTATATATATACACACATAGTAATAATCATATAAATATGTGTAAGTTGTGAACTTTGGAAATTTCCCGACCAACTATTCTATTTTCATAATCTATTAATTATTATCAATAAATCGATTCGTTGTTTCAGCCCTATAAAAATCCTTGTTGTACCTTTTTTTTTTTTTTTTTTTTTTTTTTTTAAATAAAGCTGCACAGGCTGCATCTATATTCATTTCTATATTAGCCCAAGTAAGGAGATACTTCAATACTTCATCCCAAGCCTTTATTTTTCTTGACTTAAAGGGGTACTCCGGTGGAAAACTTTTTTTTTTTTTTTAAATCAACTGGTGCCAGAAAGTTAAACAGATTTGTATATTACTTCTATTAAAAAAATCTTAATCCTTCCAGTACTTATTAGCTGCTGAATACTACAGAGGAAATTATTTTCTTTTTGGAACACAGTGCTTTCTACTGACGTCACGAGCACAGTGCTCTCTGCTGACATCTCTGTCCGTTTTAGGAACTGACCAGAGCAGCACATGTTTGCTATGGGGATTTTCTCCTACTCTGGACAGTTCTTAAAATGGACAGAGATGTCAGCAGAGAGCACTGTGGTTGTGATGTCCGCAGAGAGCTCTGTGTTCCAAAAAGAAAATAATTTCCTCTGTAGTATTCAGCAGCTAATAAGTACTGGAAGGATCAAGATTTTTTTTATAGAAGTAATTTACAAATCTGTTCAACTTTCTGGCACCATTTGATTTAAAAATAAAATAAAATAAAAGTTTTCCACTGGAGTATTTATTAATTATAAAAAGAAGGGGGGGGGGGATTTTTTTATTTTATTTTTTTAACCTTTTATGCAACAAATGAAAAGGGACACATTCGGTCACTGCAAAGTTTCCCAACCAGGGTGCCTCCAGCTGTTGCAAAACTACAACTCCCAGCATGCACGGACAGCCGTTGGCTGTCCGTGCATGCTGGGAGTTGTAGTTTTGCAACAGCTGGAGGCACCCTGGTTGGGAAATACTGGGTCCAGATACCAACAATTCAACATGCGGCCCAGAGACAGCAAAGAAAGGACCATTTAGGTGACCCAGTGACCAGAGAGAAGGCTCATAAGATCTAATATGGCTAATCATGGTAACTAATAGGCACCTACATCTTGTCAAAGATACCGGAAGCATTCAACAGCTGAGCTAATACTACAGGCTACACACCAGGGGCCAGAAGCAAAACATATATTAAAAAATTTAAAGCATGAAGTTTATAGAACAATATAAATTGAGACATATATGGAATCTGTATTACACAATCTGCAGTGATAAAAATATAAATAATATTTTTTTTATTAACAATATATATATATATATATATATATATATATATATATATTTCTATATCTATATATCTATATATATATTATTTTTTTATTCTAATTATTATTAATACATTTTTTTCAATTGTTATTTTTTTCCCTTTCTTTTGTATGGCCGAAATCATGCACAACTAACTAAAGTCTGCATGCTGCTCAGACAGCTGAAGGATTTCTGATGTGTAAATGTAAAAAAAAAATAAAAAGTGTATCATGCGAGATGCATATACTAAAACATTTTGTGTTTGCTTTGGTATATGCATATTTGGTTTATTTCTGGAATGTAAAGCATGGTACACTTGTACGTGTGTAAAAACCAACATTTTCACTAGAGGGAGACATAGAACGCCTCCCACGAGTTTGTATCGCATGTAATTCATTCTTTATCCACTAGAGGGAGATATTACAGCTTTTAGAAGCAAAGACTAAGCGCATTAGGTGCCCAGCATAGCGAGACCAGGTCATGTCATTGTAGCTTAAAAACTGTTTCTAAGGGACATCCGGACTGGCATGAGGTTGTGTAAAGATTTGAGTGTGGACGCAAAAATTTCGCAAAAAAAAATTAATAAAAAAGTCACATTCGACATATGGCCAACTACTGCAAAAAGCTGACCGTGACACACTGCATTCAAGAGTCTAAAAGCAGGGGTCTCAAACCAAGACCAAGGGTCTCAAACTGGTGGCCCTCCAGATATTGCAAAACTTCAACTCCCAGCATGCCCGACAATCATTAGCTGCAGCAAATGGCTGTCTGGGCATGTCCAAGGGCATGCTGGGAGTTGAAGTCTTGAAACATCTGGAGGGCCACCAGTTTGAGACCCTTGGTCAAAATCTGTGGTCTTCAACCTGCGGACCTCCAGATGTTGCAAAACTACAACTCCCAGCATGCCCAGACAGCCGTTGGCTGTCCGGGCATGCTGAGAGTTGTAGTTTTGCAACAACTGGAGGTCCGCAGGTTGAAGACCACTGGTCTAAATAATTTACCAAAAATATGGCGCTTTTTCACCCACTGTGCAAAAATGTGTGGGGATAACCAATATGAATTCTACCACAAAAAAGTATAGTCCTTTGCATTTGGTATACAGCAGTGGTCTCCAAACTGTGGACCTCCAAATGTTGCAGAACTGCAACTCCTAGCATTGTGGGAGTTGTAGTTTTGCAACATCTGGATGTCCACAGTTTGAAGACCACTGGTATACAGCATTTTCAGTGTGTCCTGGAGACAGACACCCTCTGAAAAGTCATCCATGCATAATAAATCCCTATTCAAACAATGCAGCTCAGCAGAGGCCACCGCTTACTAAGCAGGAGGGTCCTAGGAAATGATAATAAAATAAAAATTATACTCCTACATACAGTGTTGCATATTCATGTACAGCCATACAGTGAATGTATTCATTCACACAATGGCAGAGTGGCGGGTACAAAACCATTTTGCATAAGGAATTTATAAGAATGTACGGTCATTGCAATGAATGTCAGTATTATTCACTGCACTGACATACTCTACACCAGTGTTTCCCAACCAGGGTGCCTCCAGCTGTTGCAAAACTACAACCCCCAGCATGCCCGGACAGCCGTTGGCTGTCCGGGCATGCTGGGGGTTGTAGTTTTGCAACAGCTGGAGGCACCCTGGTTGGGAAACACTGCTAAATACAGAATCCCAGTGACATGGGCCCCCTGAGAAGACATATGCTACCTCCCAGGGCCTACTTTATTCCCTGTCCTTATGTCTGACTCCTCCTGGGACATGTTTACTAGGGAAATACATCTTTAGAACCTTGCGGCTCCATTGACGGCACACAACAGAAAACACAAAAGAGACGTTACGAGTTCCTGTTCTACAACACACCTGCCATACACGGACATCCTCTGCTAACCGTCAGCCAGGCGCTCAGCTCCCATGTGAATACAGGACTATACTCTGCCCTGCAATCTAGATACACAGCCCATACTATGTACGACTAGCAAAACCAGTATATACATAAAGTGTTCAGACTGATCATACAGAGATGACAGATAGAAAGACAGATCGCAGCCCCGCTTCAGCTAGCCCGGTCCTAGGCCGTGATCAAGGTCCAGAGAAATAATCCAACCAAAGACTGCGGCACGCAAATTGGTGAAAAATTCTACTTTTAATCCAACACGATCCAAAAATAAAGTGATAGTGATGTATTGGTTTGAGAGAGGTTGTATGGTCGACGAATTGGTATAGATACATAAATAAATAAATCTAAGCAGCGGTCTGCAGACTTTGGCATAACTACAACTCCCAGCATGCCCGGACAGCCATTGGCAGTGGACAGCAGTAGTGCCACTCACATTTTCTTTTATTGCCTACAATATAGAGAGCGGCTGGCAAGGAGATAAAATTTGCAGCAGTACTGACCCATGAGGATCCAACCAAAAAAATGGGTAGGATTACCGTATTTTTACTCACTTAAAAATGGGTACTCCAGTGGAAAACTATTTTTTTCATCTCAACTGGCTCCAGAAAGTTAAACAAATTTGTAAATGACTCCTGTTAAAAAAAAAAATCTTAACCCTTCCAGTATTTAGCTGCTGTATGATCCACAGGAAGGTGTGTAGTTCTTTTCTGTCAGACAACAGTGCTCTCTGCTGCCACCTCTGTCTGTGTCAGGAACTGTCCAGAGAAGTAATAAATCCCCATAGCAAACCTCTCCTGCTCTGGACAGTTCCTGACATGGAAAGGGGTGGCAGCAGAGAGCACTGTGGTCAGACTGGAATGAACTACACAACCTCTTGTGGAGCATACAGCAGCTGATAAGTACTGAAAGGATTAAGATTCTTTAATAGAAGTAATTTACAAATCTGTATAACTTTCTGGAACCAGTTAATTTGAAAAAAAAAAAAAAAAAATTTCACTGAAATACCCCTTTAACCCCTTCCCGACCTATGACATACCTGTACGTCATGGGTGGCAAGGTGTTCCCGACCCATGACATACAGGTACGTCATGAACATTACTGCCGCTACTCGCGGCATCCCGCAGCTCCCGGAAAGATGGTAGCCATCACTGATAGCCAGCCATCTTACCATGCGACCACGGGGGGGGGGGGGTTTCATCCCCCACCCCCCCCAGCGATCGCTGCTATCAGCTGGTCAAATCTGACTAGCTGATAGCAGCACGGTGTGTGAGTCCCGATCACGGGGATCGGGACACACACCGCTCTGCTAAGTGTCCCTGATCGGTCCCCCGGCGTCACTTACCCGTCCGAGCGGTGTCCCGAGCGGTCCCGGCGTCCTCCATGCGGTCCCGGCTGCGCTGCGTCCCGGCGATGAGTTTGCAGCAGCAGTGCGGCATCTTCATTGGCAGCAGTGAGATCGCCGTAAAGCGATCTCACTGCTGCCTCTGGGAGTTTCAAAACTGCAACTCCCAGCATGCCCAGACAGCCTTTGGCTTTCTGGGCATGCTGGGAGTTGTAGTTTTGCAACATCTGGAGGTCCTCAGTTTGGAGACCACTGTATAATGGTCTCCAATCTGTGCTCTTCCAGATGTTGCAAAACTACAAATCTCAGCATGCTCAGTCTGTCCAGGCATGCTGGGAGTTGTAGTTCTCTAACATCTGGAAGAGCACAGATTGGAGACCACTATACAGTGGTCTCCAAACCGTGGACCTCCAGATGTTGCAAAACTACAACTCCCAGCATGCCCAGACTACCCAAGCATGCTGGAAGTTGTAGTTCGGCAACATGTGATCCTTCAGATATTGCCGAACTACAACTTCCAGCATGCCTGGGCAGTCTGGGCATGCTGGGAGTTGTAGTTTTGCAACAACTGGAGGCACACTAGTTAGGAAACATTGTCCGTTTCCTACCTCAGTGCCTCCAGCTGTTGCAATTGTTGCAAAACTATAACTCCCAGCATGCACTGACAGACCATGCATGCTGGGAGTTGTAGTTTTGCAACAGCTGGAGGCACACTGGTTTGGAAACACTAAGTTTGGTTGTAATACACTTGAAAGTTTATTACTTAACTTAGTGTTTCCAAACCAGTGTTCCTCCAGCTGTTGCAAAACTACAACTCCCAGCATGCACGGACAGCCAAAGGGCATGCTCGGAGTTTGCAACAGCTGGATGTTTGCCCCCTCCCCCCAATGTGAATGTACAGGGTACACTCACATGGGCGGAGGTTTACAGAGAGTGCTGCAAGTTTGAGATGGCGCAAATTTTGCGCTGCAGCTCAAACTTCCAGCGGCAAACTTGCTGTGAACCTCTGCCCATGTGACTGTACCCTAAAAACACTACACTACACTGACACTAACCTAAAATAAAAAGTAAAAAACACTGCATATACACATACCCCTACACAGCCCCCCTCCCCCCCAAAAAATGAAAAACGTCTGGTACGCTACTGTTTCCAAAACGGAGCCTCCAGCTGTTGCAAAATAATAACTCCCAGTATTGCCGGACAGCCATTGACTGTCCAGGCATGCTGGGAGTTTTGCAACAGCTGGAGGCACCCTGTTTGGGAATCATTGGCATAGAATACCCCTATGTCCACCCCTATGCAAATCCCTAATTCAGGCCTCAAATGCGCATGGCGCTCTCTCACTTTGGAGCCCTGTCGTATTTCAGGGCAACAGTTTTGGGACACATATGGGGTATCGCCGTACTCGGGAGAAATTGCCTTACAAATTTTGGGGGGCTTCTTCTTCTTTAACCCCTTATGAAGTTGGGATCTACACCAGCATGTTAGTGTAAAAAAATAATTTTTTTACACTGACATGCTGGTGTTGCCCTATACTTTTCATTTTCACAAGAGGTAAAAGGGAAAAAATACCCTCTAAATTTGTAACGCAATTTCTCGTGAGTACGGAGATACCCCATATGTGGGCGCAAAGTGCTCTGGGGGCGCACAACAAGGCTCAGAAGGGAGAGTGCGCCATGTACATTTGAGGCGATTTGCACAGGGGTGGCTGATTGTTACAGCAGTTCTGACAAACGCAAAACAATAAATATCCATATGTGCCCCCATTTTGGAAACTACACCCCTCACGGAATGTAATAAGGGGTGCAGTGAGCATTTACACCCCACTGGTGTATGACAGATTTTTGGAACAGTGGTCTGTGAAAATGAAAAATACAATTTTTGATTTGCACAGTCCACTGTTTCAAATATCTGTCAAACGCCAGTGGGGTGTAAATGCTCACTGCACCCCTTATTAAATTCCATGAGGGGTATAGTTTCCAAAATGGGGTCACATGTGGGGGGGGGGGTCCACTGTTCTGGCACCATAGGGGCTTCCTAAATGGGACATGCCCCCCAAAAACCCTTTCAGAAAAACTCACTCTCCAAAATCCCATTGTCGCTTCTTCCCTTCTGAGCCCTCTACTGCGCCCGCCGAACACTTTACATACGCATATGAGGTATTTCCTTACTCGAGAGAAATTGGGTTACAAATTTTAGGGTGATTTCTCTCCTTTTACCCCTTGTAAAAATTCAAAAATTGGGTCTACAAGAAAATGCGAGTGTAAAAAATGAAGATTTAGAATTTTCTCCTTCACTTTGCTGCTATTCCTGTGAAACACCTAAAGGGTTAACACACTTACTGAATGTCATTTTGAATACTTTGGGGGGTGCAGTTTTTATAATGGGGTCATTTATGGGGTATTTCTAATATGAAGACCCTTAAAATCCACTTCCAACCTGAACTGGGCCCTTAAAAATTACGATTTTGAAAATCTTGAGAAAAATTGGAAAATTGCTGCAGAACTTTGAAGCCCTCTGGTGTCTTCCAAAAGTAAAAACTTGTCAAAGTAGACATATTGTATATGTGAATCAATATGTAATTTATTTGGAATATCCATTTTCCTTTCAAGCAGAGACTTTCAAAGTTTAGAAAAATGCTCAATTTTCAAAATTTTCATGCAATTTTTAGATTTTTTACCAAGAAAGGATGCAAATATCAGTGAAATTTTACCAATAACATAAACTAGAATATGTCACGAAAAAACTCTCGGAATCAGAATGATAAGTAAAAGCATTCCAGAGTTATTAATGTTTAAAGTGACAGTGGTCAGATTTTCAAAAAATGCCCAGGTCCTGAAGGTGAAAATGGGCTGGGTCATGAAGGGGTTAAGTGCTGCTCGCCTCAACTCCCTAGGGCACAGGCCAACCAGTACCTAGTACCAGATACATTCCTACTAAGAGGGGCATGTATGACATTTAAAAAAAATACATAACATTTGGGAAAATTAGCTAATTTCTACACGGGACTCAACTTGTCATCGTACACAGCAGTAAAGTATATAGATTATATACACACACACACACACACACACACATATATTATATATATATACATATACATACACACACACACACATATTATATATATTATATATAAATACTAGCTAAGTACCCAGCGTTGCCCGGTTTTTCCTTCTTAATCCTTGTTGGGGAGGAAAATAAACAAAGGAGGAGGCTTTTGACTTCATATCCAGTCCTCATATATTGTTGTCATATCCCGACCTCCTATCCTGTCCTCCTATTTCGACCTCCTATACCGTCCTCATAGCCCGACCTCCTATCTCGACCTCCTATCCAGTCCTCCTTTCCCGACCTCCTATCCGGACCTCCTATCCCGGCCTCCTATCCCGGCCTCCTATCCCGGCCTCCTATCCCGGCCTCCTATGTTGACCTCCTATCCCGACCTCCTATCCTGACCCGTAATATATGTACCAGGTATTGAAATATCTCCAGCTGTACGGAAGTTATGTGAGAACATACATTTCCCATTGATTTGCATGGGACTTTAAACAAAAACCCTGACACTCACAAATGGGGGTAGTTAAGGGTTAAATTAACTATCCTATATTTTAAGTGGACATATAAGTAACATGTGACCAAGTATTATCGAAATATCTCCAGCCGTTTGGAAGTTATGTAGTAACATATTTCCCTTTGACTTGTATGGGACTTTAAACATAAACCCCGCCCCTGGCAAATGGGGGTGAGTAAGGGTTAAATCACCTATCCTAGGTTTGTTGTTGACATATAAGTAACATGTGTGCCAAGTATCATGTTAATATCTTTAGCTGTTTGGACGTTTTTGTGGAACATACACACACACACACATACATATGTACACATACATACACATACATATGTACACATACATACACAAACACATACATATGTACACATACATACACAAACACATACATATATACACATACATATGTACACATACATACACAAATACATACATATGTACACATACATATGTACACATACATATGTACACATACATACACAAACACATACATATGTACACATACATACACAAACACATACATATGTACACATACATACACAAACACATACATATGTACACATACATACACAAACACATACATACACAAACACATACATATGTACACATACATACACAAACACATACATATGTACACATACATACACAAACACATACATATGTACACATACATACACTCACGTTGAGTTATATATATATATATGTATAATTGATAATCCTCATACATGACTATTCTAGAACACAGTATACAATGTTCACTATGGCTTAGCCATAATTTAAGAAACTGCAAACCTCCCCTACTAATCTCTCTAGGTTTGGTCGCAGTAGATAGGAGCTGACTCCATGTGAACTTCAGCTTATCTCTAGGTCTTAAGCCACAGGGTGACACATCAAGTAACCAGTGACGACTATAGAGATGTCGGTCACAGCTAACACAATAGTCATACACACTACTGTGAGCGGCATAAATACTGTGTATACACATTAGGGATATCCCGATACCAATACTAGTATCGGTGCAGATTCTAGCCATTTCCATGGTATCGGGAACTTGTTCAATGTCCCCGATACCAAATCCGATACCTGCTGCCACGTTCTCCCGTCTGCATCATGGCGTCTTATAGAGGAGCATGTGATGGCGTCTTATGGAGGAGCATGTGACACACACGCCACTCCACCTCTTCCACTGCGCCCAGCGTAACGCTACATAGGAAGCAGAGTGATGTGTATGTCACATGCTCCTCAATAGAACGCCATAATGCGGACGGGAGAACAGGGCAGCAGAGCGGCAGCACCTGACAGCCGCAGGTGAGCTGTCTACAAGGGTGGGGTCTGCGGTCTACAGGGGGGCCTGCTGTCTAAAAGGGGGGGGGCTTTGCTGTCTACAAGAGGGGCTGCTACTAACATCTGCAGGGGGATACTACGTACTATTAAGGACAATCTTACAGCAGAGTCACCTGCACCAACTTGAATTTATATGTAGATAGTGCAGGTGACCCGGCTTCCACTGCTGCTCACCATGTGGTCATCGGTCTCACCGCCAATGCAAATTATTTGTTCTGCCCAATGGAGAAGAGAGAAATGTGCTCATACTACAGCAGCCGCCTCCATTGTACACAACAAGGAACCCACATATACGGTAAACAGCGCCAGAAACCGGGTCACGGGAGATATGCTATTGCTATTATTTAAGATGTGACTTTCCTTCTGTACCTCTTGTCACGAGCCATATACCAGCCTGTAGTGCCTTCTTAGGTCAGCCTTGTAAAGGGTTAACTTTGTCTACCGTACCTGTCTATAAAGGAGTGTGCCCAGGTAAGCTGCGGTAAGGAAACGCTGTTTACAATGCTGCAAGAGGTGGATCATTTGCAGGTTGACTAGTCAGATACAATACTTGGTATCAGTAAGTGATCCTGTATTATTTTACAGTAAACCTGACATACCGAGATTCTGCAGCTACAATAGGTGCATACATCTGCAATAACTAAATACCCTACATCACTTCCCAAATGAGGGGAACAACAACATTGTTCAAGCAATATACATATTAAAAGAGGTATTTAAACAAACAACACCTGACATGCTGCTAGGGCGGGGTTTTAGAACCAGGGTGCCTCCAGTTGTCACAAAACTACAATTCCCAGCATGCCCAGACAGTGTACTGACAGTACAAAATCAACTACTGCAAGATCCTTACTGACAAATCCTAATACTTACAGCAGTGTCCTCCAAACAGTGCCTACAGCTGTTGCAAAACTACAACTCCCTGCATGCTGAGAATTGTAGTTTTGCAACAGCTGGAGACACACTGTTTGAAAAACACTGCATTACAGTATGCCTGTAGGGGTTAAAAAGAATGTGTCACTGGGGGGTGGAGCTTTTTTAACCAATCATTGTCACTAGCATTAAAAAGGGGTTGTATGTCGAAAAACTTATGGTGTCAAAATCTAATAAATCAACTTTCTAGTGCACAGATCCCATATCAGCTGAGCTGTCTGGTTTATAGCTGTGATGTCCCTCTACTCTCTGTAAGCAGTCTGCTTGGTCCCTGCTCCCCCCTACCCTCCTGTCTGCTCAGAACTAGACCATTGATGTGAAGGAGGGAGCTCATATTGCTGCTGTGTGTCTCCAGGTGTTGAAAAACTACAATTCCCAGCATGCCCGGACAGCCTTTGGTGTAACAGTTGGAGGTACACTTGTTGGGAAACACTGGTCTTAAATTATTTTTGCACCTCCAACGAACAGCGATTCATTTGCAAGGGGATGTCAGGCAATGGCCTGTAGCAGATGAATCCAGCACTAATAATAATAATAATGGTAATATAATATACTCACACACATATATTAATATGTATTGGATTGAATCCAAACACAGAATATCAGAATTTTTTTTTTCTTCTTGCGCAAAAGGTCTTTTTTTTTTTCTTCCCATTTCCTCCCTTTTTTCTTTTTGGTTTAGTCCACTATATAGGTATGGCCACGTTGGTAGCATGATGAGAACATCTGGAGTTACGAATTGGCAACTAATGGTGACGGAATACCCATCCAATACATGAGGAGTATGAATGTAAGTCCTATACAGTGGTCCCTCAAGTTACAATATTAATTGGTTCCAGGATGACCATTGTATGTTGAGACCAGAACTCTATGGAAACCTGGTAATTGGTTCTAAAGGCACCAAAATGTCATCCAAAAATAGGAAAAAGTGAGGATTAAAGAAAAAGAAGTAGATAGCTAATAGAGATGAGCGAACTTAAAGAAAATCCGATTCGTCACAAACTTCTCGGCTCGGCAGTTGATGACTTATCCTTCATAAATTAGTTCAGCCTTCAGGTGCTCCGGTGGGCTGGAAAAGGTGGATACATTCCTAGGAAAGAGTCTCCAGACCACCGGAGCACCTGAAGGCTGAACTAATTTATGAAGGATAAGTCATCAACTGCCGAGCCGAAAAGTTTGTGACAAAACGAATTTACTGTAAGTTCACTCATCTCTAATAACTAATATAGATAAAGCAAGTCCTTACATATAAAAGTAGGAAATATCTGCTGGGAGCTGTAAATCACTGTCTATGTCAGTGTTGGGAGTTGTAGTTTTGCAACAGCTGGTGGCACTCTGCTTGGGAAACACTGGTCTATGTAGGGGACAGGAGCTTCTTCGGGATCCTGTACAGTACACAGTGTCCTAAAAAAGTAATGGAGTCGCCCTCACCTGGTGTCCAAAGGAGCAGATAACCCTGGTACAGGTAAAGAGTACAGAACATGTAATAACTCCCTGTACTGTAGGGGGCGCTACCAGACACCAGTCAGTGCATGCACTTCAGTAAAACAGGTGTTTTACCAGTGAATGCCCATTCTGATTGGTCGTTTCTTCCAGCCATTGACACGTTTCACAGATCTGGACTGTCTGTACATTGTATGTTGAATCTGGTTTCAACTTACGATGGTCCAGAAAAGACCATTGTATGTTGAAACCATTGTATGTTGAGGCCATTGTAAGTTGAGGGATCACTGTATAGGGGTGTTCGATATCTAGACAGTAATTGACAGGGGGGGGGGGTGACATGGTTCTTGATATGCGTTAAATGTGTTTCATGACATGTATCCCACGTGTTGTCTTCCAATGGTCCAGGTTGGACAGGATAACACCTGTCACGATGGACAGTGGACTGCAAATGATTGAAAGAACTACCCCTCTTGGACTGATTGATTGAACGTGAAGTGAGTAACATATCCCAGATCCCTGTTTGCGCCTGTGCGTTTCCTTTTTTGTTCCACATTGCATACCTTGTGACCTGCCTTTATTATAACATAGTATTCAACGTTTTCCAAGAAGGATTTTGGTTACTCAAGTTTATATTGGCAAAATGTAGTCTTGCTTTTTTATGTCTCTGTGTCAGCAGTGGGGTCCTCCTGGGTCTCCTGTCTTAGCGTTTCATTTCATTTAAATGTTGACGGATAGTTCGCTCTGATACTGATGCTCCCTGAGCCTGCAGGACAGCTTGAATATCTTCGGAACTTGTTTGGGGCTGCTTATCCACCATCCGGACTATCCTGCGTTGACATTTTTCATAAATGTTTCTCTTCCGTCCATACCCAGAGAGATTAGCTACAGTGCCATGGGTTGCAAACTTCTTGATAATGTTGCGCACTGTGGACAAAGGCAAATCTAGATCTCTGGAGATGGACTTGTAACCTGGAGATTGTTGATATTTTTCCACAATTTTAGTTCTCAAGTCCTCGGACAGTTCTCTTCTCCTCTTGCTGTTGTCCATGCTTAGTGTGGCACACACAGACACACAATACAAAGACTAAGTGAACTTCTCTCCTTTTTATTTGCTTTCAGGTGTGACTTTTATATTGTCCACACCTGTTACTTGCCCCAGGTGAGTGTAAAGGAGCATCACATGCTTGAAACAATCTAATTTTTCCACAATTTTGGATGGGTGCCAATAATTTTGTGCAGCCCATTTTTAGAGTTTGGTGACATTATGTCCAATTAGCATTTTTTCCTCCCTTTTTTGGTTTAGTTCCAATACACACAAAGGGAATAAACATGTATATAGCAAAACATGTGTTACTGCAACTCTTTTATGTGAGAAATACTTAAATTTCAGGGGTGCCAACATTTACGGCCATGAGTGTGTGTGTGTGTGTAATTATTATATATATATATATATATATATATATATATATATATATACACACACACACACACACACACACACACACACACCTATCGATAGATAGATATATATATATATATCTATTTTGACAAATTTCGCATCCCTTTACAATTCTGAGGGTACAAAAAAAAAAAAAAAAAAAAAAAAAAAAAAGACATAACACACACTGTGTGCACCCGCAAAATTGCGTGTGCAGTGTGTTTTAACTTTGTGCAATGTCTAATTTTGCTCTATATTTATGCTAACTATCATTTTTCTTGCTGTGCACTTCCATGGAGTATGGTTATTATTATTTTAGTGGCCAGCTGGTGTAAGAACGCGTGTGCGCTTATCACCATTTTCTTGCACTATGCAGGGGTTCCTGTCATTTGCGCAAATGTATGAAGTAAAGCGTGAAACATAATTTTTGCACAGCTCAAGGGAAAACAACACACTTGCGCAGCAAGTTTTGCATTGCGCAAAATTCTCCCCCTAGATATTCAAACAAGAGGAGCCCCTGCCCACAAGAGCTAGTAACTCCTTGTGCATTTTATTCCTTCATTAAAAGGGGTTATCCAGGAAAAAAAACTTTTTTATATATATCAACTGGCTCCAGAAAGTTAAACAGATTTGTAAATTACTTCTATTAAAAAATCTTAATCCTTTCAGTACTTATGAGCTTCTGAAGTTAAGGTTGTTCTTTTCTGTCTAAGTGCTCTCTGATGACACATGTCTCGGGAACCGCCCAGTTTAGAAGAGGTTTGCTATGGGGATTTGCTTCTAAACTGGGCGGTTCCCGAGACACGTGTCATCATAGAGCACTTAGACAGAAAAGAACAACCTTAACTTCAGAAGCTCATAAGTACTGAAAGGATTAAGATTTTTTAATAGAAGTAATTTACAAATCCGTTTAACAGTTGATATATATATATATAAGTTTTTTTTCCTGGAAAAAAGAGCAAACACTTTTATTTCTATTTACTTGAAAAAAATAAAGTAACTTTTTTGAATTAGGTGACAAGAAAAAAAGTATGTAATGCATATACCTCGTGGGGTAACTCAATGCACAATTATAAAACCTGAGTTGTCCGACAAAAGTTATTAACTATTTCCACCCAAGGGGAATAGATTGAGTATTTATTCATCCGCTCACTCAGCTAAAGTAAAGTTTTATGTGAATGATCTCGGTCTTTCTAGTGTAAGTCAATGGCTATTGGACGACAAGGCAACATCTTGACTTACAGAAAAGGAAGTAAGGAGAGCAAAAATAGCTTCCTGTGCTGCAGAGTCGGATACAAGAGCCTTGTGGTTTCATAAACTTGCAGCGCTCAGATCTGGTACCTGATGGAATTCATCAATCTATTTCCTGAATTCCTTCATTAAATCCCAATAAAGTGTCCGGTGAGTTTAGAACAACAACAACGCGTGAAATGAAGTGGCCCCTGGGTGTTCCTATATCCCTATGCGGGGCAGACGAGGCACTGAGCGCCATTGTGAAGCAAAACAGCCTTCATGTTTACTGTAAGCAGATTTAGGTCACACACATGCATCCCAATGTCTGTAGGCTTCTGCTAAGGGGGCCGAACTAAAATAACATTAACCATCATTTGTTATGTGCATTGTTTAAAAGGGTACTCCGGTGAAAAATATTATTATTATTTTTTTTTTTAAATCAACTGGTGCCAGAAAGTTAAACAGATTTGTAAATTACTTCTATTAAAAAATCTTAATCCTTCCTGTACTTATTAGCTGCTGAATACTACAGAGGAAATTCTTTTCTTTTTGAAACACAGAGCTGTCTGCTGACATCATGACCACAGTTCTCTCTGCTGACATCATGAACACAGTGCTCTCTGCTGACATCTCTGTCCATTTTAGGAACTGTCCAGAACAGCATATGTTTGCTATGGGGATTTCCTTTTACCCTGGACAGTTCCTAAAATGGACAGAGATGTCAGCAGAGAGCACTGTGCTCATGATGTCAGCAGACAGCTCTGTGTTTCAAACGGAGAAAAGAATTTCCACTGTTGTATTCAGCAGCTAATAAGTACAGGAAGAATTAAGATTTTTTAACAGAAGTAATTTACTAATCTGTTTAAATTTCTGGCACCAGTTGATTAAAAAAAGAAAAAAAAAAGTTTTTCACTGGAGTACCCCTTTAAGAAGCTGTACAAATAAAAATAAGCCCATAGGGGAAGATCATTGGTATACATCAGTGGTCTTCAACCTGAGGACCTCCAGATGTTGCAAAACTACAACTCCCAGCATGCCCGGACAGCCGTTGGCTGTCCGGGCATGCTGGGAGTTGTAGTTTTCAACATCTGGAGGTCTGCAGGTTGAAGACCACTGGTACACAGCATGGTATACAGTGTGCCTCTAACTGTTGCAAAACCACAAATCCCAGCATGGCTGGACAGAGTTGTAGTTTTGCAACCCAGAGGGCCGCAGGTTGGAGACCTCTGCTGTAAAGGAAAGAGCAGCCAAAATAAAATTAAATAAATAAATAAAAACCCTGCACATATCACCTCGATGGGAGGCAAAATTGTATACAATAGTGTTTCCCAACCAGTGTGACACAAAACTACAACTGAGACTTCCTGTTCCCGTACAGATCATTGCTTAGAAGTCTCCTTCTTATCATCACAGACAGGAGTACAGTGACAGGTGAAACCTGTGTATAGATAATAGAAATGCATACAATAGCTGAAACTCACAGATCAGCCTCCCCCTCTCTGTGGAATCGCCTCTGAAAAGGTCACAGAGAATGCCCAGTAACGTTTCCAATTCCTGTGAATTCAGGCTTGCTGTAAAGCATTTCTCTATAAATGCTGTTAACACAGCTCAGGCAAGATGGCAACCCCCCATAATAATGTAGTAAAAAGTAAATAAATAAAAAATTACAATTAGAAAATAGAAACAGATTAGAAAAAAAATAAAAAAAAACCTTAATGTTACAGTATCTGTCTCTAATGCAATATTTCCCAATGTGTTTGTCTACAGCTGTTCCAAAACTACAACTCCTTGTATGCTTGGAGTTGTAGTTTTGCAACAGCTGGAGGCACCCTGGTTGGGAAACATTCTAATCAGGTAAAAAAAAAAAATCTAGGGGATACATATTGAGGGAGATATATCAAAACCTGTCTAGAAGAAAAGTTGCCTAGTTGCCATAGCAACCAATCAGATCGCTTCTTTCATTTCTCAGAGGACTTTTCAAAAATGAAAGAAGTGATCTGATTGGTTGCTATGGGCAACTCAGCACCTTTTCCTCTGGAAAGGTTTTGATAAATCTCCCCCATTATCTTTAACTTCCTATTGTGGTTTTTGGCTCTGAGGTTGAGGTATAAAATTCACACCCATCCTCCTGTCCCCCTCAGAAGACAGCAAAACGAGGCTTCAGCCAGTATCACACAAGAGTAACATGGACATATTCCTGCACACACAACTCAGGTGATCAGACCTGCAAAGTGGGGGGGGGGGGGGGGGGGGAGTCATTCAACTACTTTAGCCCCCATTTTTATAGTAGTGGTGGTATACTATAGATGATAAACCGTGACATTATGGTGATGCACCACCATAGGCAACAGCCTGTCTGGGAACCATAGAGAAGTTAAAGGGGCGCTCCCCTGGAGAACATTTATTTTTTTAATCAACTGGTGCCAGAAAGTTAAACAGATTTGTAAATTACTTCTATTTAAAAATCATAATCCTTCCAGTACTCATTAGCTGCTATATGCTCCACAGGAAGTTCTTTTCTTCTTGAATTTCCTTTCTGCCTGACCACAGAGCTCTTTCCTGACACTTCAGTCCATTTAGGAACTGTCCAGAGCAGGAGAGGTTTTCTATGGGGATTTGTCTCTACTCTGGACAGTTCCTGACATGGACAGAGGTGTCAGCAGAGAGCACTGTGGTCAGACAGAAAGGAAATTCAAAAAGAAAAGAACTTCCTCTGTAGTATAAAGCAGCTGATAAGTAATGGAAGGGTTCAGATTTTTAAATAGAAGTAATTTACAAATCTGCTTAACTTCCTGGCACCAGTTGATTTAAAAAAATTCTAGATATCACAATGACAAAGTCGATATTAGTTGTCGTAAAAAGATAAGATTACATCATGAAAATCACATTTCTGCTTTTCACAGACAGTTTTTGCTTTCACAATTTCCTCTAATGTAATAATTTGAGACTTTACAAAATATTAAATCCTTATTTACAAATCACAGTTCATGAAAATACAGTATATGGCCGAACAGCAAAATCCTTAGGCAGAAAATTACCAAAATGTCCACCCGGAAAACATGGGAGATTATTATTATTAAAATTTGCACGTTAAATGTTCCGGCAGCACTACGACCGCTCAGAAATGTGCTGTCTCCATAGATTGATATGCGCATTCGAGCTGATTCCGACAAAAGAATGAATAGGTTTGTTCTTTTGGAGGGCCCTGGAATTTCTGTGGTAGAAACATTTGCTGTGGAAATTCTGGGTGCATGGTGCAGCAGAATCCTATTGAAATCAATGGGGCTCTGCTGCAATGGAATTTTTGAGAGGAATTCTTTTGCCGGATTTCGCTTGGAAATTCCCTTGTATAAACAAGACCTTATCCTTTCCTCTGGCAGACAGGCGAGTAGATGGGTGTGCCCAAACACCCACAAAAACAAAAAGAACAAACTTTTTCACTCAGCTTTAACACATAGAAAATATACAGTCTACAATAACAGTATGTGTATCATATCTTATATGCACAACCAACCGCACCCTAATGGTTCTGCTGCCTATCCACAGTTCTGCTGGGATCTGTAGTTCCTCCAATCCACTCCAGAGCAGATTTGTCCACAGCTTCAGGGCCCATGTACACAGCAGACATTCCACTCAGAATTTCCAAGCAGCTTCCCATTGTTTTCAATGAAATTCTGCTGCTCTGTTCATACATCGTAAGTTTCGCAGTGGAACTTCTGACGCGGAATTGGTTTTTGCCAAAAGACGACTCAGTGGAATCCGCTTAGAAAGGCCCATTTCAGCAAAGAAATTCCTTTCTGAACTTCCTCAGTGTGCATGGGCTTAAGGTTGTAACTGCAATTTACCTGCCCTAGCTCTATACAGGGGAAAAGGCAGACCTAGCACAGTACCACTTGATAAGTACAGTGATCCCTCAACTTACAATGGCCTCAACATACAATAGTTTCAACATACAATGGTTTTTTCTGGACCATTGTAACTTGAAACCAGACTCAACATACAATTCTACGGACAGTCCAGATCTGTGAAACGTGTCAATGGCTGGAAGAAGTGACCAATCAGAATGGGCATTTTACTGGTAAAACCCCTGTATTATTGAAGCGTATGCACTGACTGATGTCTGGTATCGCCCCCTGCAGTATAGGGAGGTACTACATGTTCTGTACTACTCCTTACCTGTGCCAGGGTTAGCTGCTCCTTTGGACACCAGGTGAGGGCGGCTCCATGTTACTTTTTTAGTACATTGTGTATTCTGTACAGGACCCCGAAGAAGCTCCTGTCCTCTACATAGACCAGCATTTCCCAACCAAGGTGTCTCCAGCTGTTGCAAAACTACAACTCTCATCATGCCCGGACAGCCTTTGGCTGTCCGGGCATGCTGAGAGTTGTAGTTTTGCAACAGCTGGAGGCACCCTGGTTGGGAAACACTGACTGTGATTTACAGCTCCCAGCAGATCTTTCTTACTTTTATATGGAAGGATTTGCTTTATCTCTATTAGTTATCTACTTATTTTTCTTTATTCCTCACTTTTTCCTATTTTTGGATGACATTTTGGTGGCTTCAGAACCAATTACCAGGTTTCCATACAGTTATGGTCTCAACATACAATGGATTCAACATACAATGGTCGTCCTGGAACCAATTAATATTGTAACTTGAGGGACCACTGTATAGCCGACAAAACAGTAAAAATGCATAGGCATGTCATAAACCCTTTAGTCAGCGGCAAGCTACTCTTAAAGGAAATCTGTCATCAGAATCACCCGCACTAAACCTATTACACAGGCTTGTAGTGCGGGTGATCCGGATTAAAACGCTCCTTACCTGGTTAAAAATGGTTCAGCGGTTCTTAAGATATCTATATTTTTAGTTTTCTGTTATTCCCTGGCTTGGGACTCAGTGGGAGGTCTTATCAACTGGGACTCGGCCACACGTCATTATAGCTGGGCGGAGCTGCCGCCCGGCTCATGAATATTCATGAACTTATCCTCCTGGTCTAATTCTTCTTTCTCGGTCTGTTTGTGAATAAAAACACCCTCCGTCCCTCCCTTCCTCCCACTCCCGGCTTTTCACTTCACTTTTTTTTTTTTTTAAATCAACTTGTGCTAGAAAGTTAAACAGATTTATAAATGACTTCTATTAAAAAATCTTAATCCTTGCAGTACTTATTAGCTGTGGAATACTACATAGGAAATTATTTTCTTTTTGGAACACCGTGCTCTCTGCTGACATCATGACCACAGTGCTCTCTGCTGACATCTCTGTCCATTTTAGGAACTGTACAGAGCAACATATGTTTGCTATGGGGATTTTCTCCTACTCTGGACAGTTCTTAGAATGGAGAGAGATGTCAGCAGAGAGCATTGTAGTCATGATGTCAGCAGAGAGCTCAGTGTTCCAAAAAGAAAGGAATTTCCTCTGTAGTATTCAGCAGCTAATAAGTACTGGAAGGATTAAGATTTTTTAATAGAAGTAATTTACAAATCTGTTTTCCACCAGTGTTTTCCACTTATAAATGTTATGTAGGTAGAAGGGATAGCTTGCACTCACTGTCCTAGTAGCCTGTTACGACACAAGCATTGTGTGCGGCAGGGAAGTGATCCGATGCGGGCGCTAAGAGAGCGCCCCCATCGGATCACCTCCCTGCCGCACAGAATGCTCGTGTCGTGACACGCTACTAGGACGGTGAGTGCAAGCTATCCCTTCTACCTACATAATTGGATTACCGTACTTTATATCTTACCAGCTTGGCACCCCGTCGATAGCGAAGAACATTTCACCTAAGGCCACTGATATACACTGAGAACCGTTTATGCGATTGACACTGACTCTTGTACGCGATTGTGACACTGACTCTTGTATGCGATTGTGACACTGACTCTTGTATGCGATTGTGACACTGACTCTTGTACGCGATTGTGACACTGACTCTTGTATGCGATTGTGACACTGACTCTTGTACGCGATTGTGACACTGACTCTTGTACGCGATTGTGACACTGACTCTTGTACGCGATTGTGACACTGACTCTTGTACGCGATTGTGACACTGACTCTTGTACGCGATTGTGACACTGACTCTTGTACGCGATTGTGACACTGACTCTTGTACGCGATTGTGACACTGACTCTTGTACGCGATTGTGACACTGACTCTTGTACGCGATTGTGACACTGACTCTTGTATGCGATTGTGACACTGACACTTGTATCATTGTGACACTGACTTGTACGCGATTGTGACACTGACTCTTGTATGCGATTGTGACACTGACTCTTGTACGCGATTGTGACACTGACTCTTGTACGCGATTGTGACACTGACTCTTGTACGCGATTGTGACACTGACTCTTGTACGCGATTGTGACACTGACTCTTGTACGCGATTGACACTGACTCTTGTATGCGATTGTGACACTGACTCTTGTACGCGATTGTGACACTGACTCTTGTATGTGATTGCGACACTGACTCTTGTATGCGATTGCGACACTGACTCTTGTATGTGATTGTGACACTGACTCTTGTATGTGATTGTGACACTGACTCTTGTATGTGATTGTGACACTGACTCTTGTATGTGATTGTGACACTGACTCTTGTATGTGATTGTGACACTGACTCTTGTATGTGATTGTGACACTGACTCTTGTATGTGATTGTGACACTGACTCTTGTATGTGATTGTGACACTGACTCTTGTATGTGATTGTGACACTGACTCTTGTATGTGATTGTGACACTGACTCTTGTATGTGATTGTGACACTGACTCTTGTATGTGATTGTGACACTGACTCTTGTATGTGATTGTGACACTGACTCTTGTATGTGATTGTGACACTGACTCTTGTATGTGATTGTGACACTGACTCTTGTATGTGATTGTGACACTGACTCTTGTATGTGATTGTGACACTGACTCTTGTACGCGATTGTGCTCTCTGTATCTTTTTTCTTTTCTTCAGATACTCATAAATGTGTTATACAAGGAAAAAATGAAAATTACTTTATACATCTTACACATGATCCATCTGAAAAGTTGTGTGTTATAATTAGAAATATACTTTCTAGATCAGTTTTTCCCCACCCAGTGCCTTTAGCTGTTGCAAAACTACAACTCCCAGCATGTCCGGAGAGCCAAAAGGTGTCTGGGCATGTTGGGAGTTGAAGTTTTCCAACAGCTGAAGGCACAGTTGGTGGGAAACACTGCTCTATATCGGGGGAGATTTATCAAAACCTGTGCAGAGGGAAATTTCCCCAGTTGCCCATAGCAACCAATCAGCTCGCTTCTTTCATTTTTAACAAGACCTCTGTAAAATGAAAGAAGCGATCCGATTGGTTGCTATGGGCAACTGGGGAAATTTCCCTCTGCACAGGTTTTGATAAATCTCCCCCATTATGTGCTTAAACCCCCCAAAACTACCATAAAAACTATGTGCCCTCTACACAGTCCACCTGTGCAATGTTTATCCCAATTTTCCTATATAGGTTAGGTCACATCTTTTTGTGACGACCTCAAATCAACCTTTTGATTGATAAAAAGGATCCCTATAGTGATCTCTTCACTACAGATCCCAGCAGAACCAAGGTTGTACTGCAAAGCCATTGAAGTGCGTTTGGTTGTGCATACCGGATTAGAAGACATATACTGTACACTGTTCTTTTAGACTCTGAATATTTTCTGTGCTAGACCTGGGTGAAAGTTTTTTTTTCTTGTTGCTGGTATGAGAAAAACCTGAAGAAAAGAACAAAACTATCCAGCACTGAAGAAATTCTCAGCTTTATTATATCCTCTAAAAACCGGCATAGCAACACACACTTCACATGGTCTGAACAAACTTGACGCGTTTCGAGCGAATGCATGGACTCCTTGTCAAAAGATGAGAAAAACCTACATGAACACCAAGTTATTACTACGTTCCGGGGTTCCAGCCACACCCATTGCAAACGGACTCATAAAATCAGGCACCCAGCCATGTCATCTCCATAGACCACACTGGTAGAGTATCGGTTGCACTGAAGAGTTCACCTACTAAATCTCAGATTTCTGCCGCAGACGCTCATGTAAATTATCCCCATTGTATTCAATGGGGCTAATCCGCTGCTTTTCCATGCAAAATCCAAAAGCAATAATGAAGGTACTTTTCTGTAGTATGTATATTTGGTATAAGATTCATCATTCACTTCTAGAATCTGCACTTGATTCCGGACGGAGTTGGGAAGCATGAACATAGCCTTACAATTTAAAGCAGACCTACAATATCATTTTTTTTCAACTGGTGCAAGAAAGTTAAACAGATTTGTAAATGACTTCTATTTAAAAATCTTAATCCTTCCAGTACTTATCAGCTGCTGTATACTACAGAGGAAGTTCTTTTCTTTTAAAATGTCCTTTCTGTCTGACCATAGTGCTCTCTGCTGACACCTCTGTCCATTTTAGGAACTGTCCAGAGTAGGAGCAAATCCCCATAGCAAACCTCTCCTGCTCTGGACAGTTCCTAAAATGAACAGAGGCGTCAGCAGAGAGCACTGTAGTCAGGCAGAAAGGAAATTCAAAAAGAAAATAACTTCATGTGGAACATACAGCAGCTGATAAGTACTGGAAGGATTAAGATTTTTAAATAAAGTATAAGTAATTTACAAATCTGTAACTTTCTGGCACCAGTTGATTTGAAGAAAAAAAAAATAATGTTTTCCAGTGGAGTACTTCGGTGGAAAACATTTTTTTTTTTTAAATGAACTGGTGCCAGAAAGTTAAACAGATTTGTAAATTACTTCTATTAAAAAATCTGACAAGGACCTCTGTCCGTGTCAGAAACTGTCCAGAGTAGCATAGGTTTGCTATGGGGATTTTCTCCTGCTCTGGACAGTTCCTGATATGGGCATCAGGTGTCAGCAGAGAGCACTGTGGTCAACACAAAAAAATTAATTCGAAAAATAAAGATTTTCCTCTGTAGCATACAGCAGCTAAAAAGAACTGAAAGGGTTAAGATTTTAAATAGAAGTAATTTACAAATCTGTTTAACTTTCTGGCACCAGTTCATAAAAAAAAATAAAAAATAAAAATAAAAATAAAAAAGTTTTCCACCGGAGTACCCCTTTAAGCTGTAAAATAAAAAAATTAAATAAAAAGAGAACCCCAACAAAAATAACCACATGTTGGCCCAACAACAGAGAATTTTCAAAATTCTAGTTTGCGATTTCTCCAATAGAGGTCACAATCCTTCTCCCTTCTGTATACAGCCCACATTCAGGTCAGATAATGAGTCAATATGGATTGAAACCCTAAACAGAGCATCACAACTTTGTCATGCATTTCGAGAAATTTTGTTTCATACATATTAACCATTTATTACCACTTTATTTTAACTTTTTCACTATTACATCGGGGACTATAACATTGCACACACACTGATTTCCTACACTGATCACTGTCATGCAATCACATGGCATTGATCAGTGTTATCACCGCTCAACTGCTCCTGCCTGGATCTCAGGCACGGAGAATTCATTCTGCGATCGGACAGCGAGGAAGCAGGTAGGGATCCTCCTCGCGTCCTGCAAGCTGTTCGGGATGCCACAATTTCACCGCAGCGGTCGCCAAGAGCACCACTGAGCTAAAAGGCAATGTTTACTTTCGTTTTAGAAGCGGCATACCTCGGAAGCCCCAGATGGACGTTAATGAATGTCCATTTGCAGCAAGGGGTTAAAGGGGTATTCCAGTAAAAACTTTTTTTTTCATATCAACCTGCTCCAGAAAGTTAAACAGATTGGTAAATTGTAATTTTTTTTAATAGAAGTAATTTAAAACTCTGTTTAACTTTCTGGAGCCAGTTGATCTGAAAAAAATAGTTTTTCACTGGATAACCCCTTTAAGGATAAACCTTTAAAGACCCAAGAGACTGTCTTGTCCCCTTTCCTAAACATTCCTGGCTGTTCATGTGTCTCCCGTAGATCATAACAGAGGGACATGGACCCCTTAGGCCCTGGATCCTATGGATATGTTAATGGAGACGGTTGAATGATATGGTGATTGCCCCAACTCAGATTACCATAACTTGGGCTGGAGGTGACATGCAATGCAGATATAGTTAACCTATGGGTGGGTGTTGGCAAAATCCCATTTATATGTGATTTCAAGCGAGGAGTCCAAACCAATCTCTAAATCTGTTGCCTCCAAACGGTCGACCTCTAGGTTATACAAAACTACAGCTCCCAGCACGCCCGGACAGCCGTTGGCTGTCCGGGCGTGCTGGGAGTTGTAGTTTTTTAACATTTGGAGGTCCATAGGTTGGAGGTCAATGCTCTAAATGGCAAATTCTGCTTGCCTTCAGATGTTTCATGAAGCTGCTGGCCCATTCATGGATAAATGTTCTACTCACCATTTGGAGCTCAGCATTCACGGTTAATGGATCTGAAGAAATGACTCTTTGGTGACTTTTTACAAGCAATGGCGGAGCGCTGTTAGCTGGTCATGAAGCCCTGAAAGAGAACAAATGACAGAGGCTCAATAATCCAGGTGAACGTTTCCTATGGAGTAAACAGAGCACATGGTGATTCTGAAAGCCTAACGCGTGGCCCCAGGATGCTGAAGACAATAATCCTCTACCGTATAGGGAGCTCTGTGCTATGCGTGGGTTATACCAGAGTTCAAACTTCATAGTTTCACAATGAACGGCTTTGATGCCGACTGACTTTCATTTTCACAATGTCTACACTAGTGGATGGACGTTGTTAAATAACAGATTGGTAACCGATATAGCAGAATAAAAAGTAACACGCCCCATATTATTTTATTACAAGACAGGTCAAGTAAAGAGACTCACCTAATACATCTCACATAAAGCATACATGTAACGGATGGAATTACTCAAAAAGAACACCCCAAAAGAAATAGGGAACCAATAAGGCTACTTACACACTGCCATTGCGCCCTGTCCAGAATGGCAGTTACGCTCTTTCTTTTTTTAATTTTTTTTTACCTTTAACAGCTGTTATCTGGACAGGGCAAAACGGGTCCTGATAAATCCCATTATAGTCAATGGGGTCCATCGGGTGGCCATTGTTTTGTAGCGGGAGATATAGACGGTATTTGAAGTATTTTTTCTCCCGCTATTCTCCCCGGCGCGCGTTTCGGCACATCTAGCCTATGTCCGGGGGAACGTCTCCACATGGGCAGTATACATTGGTACACACAAGAAAGGGAGGACGCAATGGCAAATTAGACTACCCCATTTCATCCAACAGGATCCAGTTAAAAGCAAAAAAAAAAAAAAATAAATTGCATTCGATTTAACCTATAGGTGACAGATGCCACTGTATGACATTCCTCACAGACATGCATTTTATAGATACATCAATACGGCTCTATTTACATCTCATTCGGACAGTAAGTCAGACGCATACATTAGTATGCCACAAAGAATATATGCCAACGTATGCCATGGCATACCCATTCATGTTAATGGACAGAATGCAGTCTAGTAGTTACTGCGGTCAGTCTATTTCTGTGTCTATTATGAGGGACTGAAAAGCGTAGTCACTAGATTTATCCAACCTTGTGCAACAGTGGAGCAGTTTCCGAACTTTGATATTTAAAAACAAAAGGTGGAATTTGATTGGTTGCTATGGGCAACTACTCCACTGTTCCTCTGCATGTTTGATAAATCTCCCCATTAGATCTATTAAAGTGTAGGACGTGCTGTGGTATATGTTAGCTATTTTTGATCGAATGTGATTAAAGCCTATGGGTGACGGCTTCAGTACACGAACGCCTAACAGTGGCATCTGGCAATCTTAGGCTAGGTTCACACTACAGAATTTCAGAGTGGAATTTTAAGGTGAAATTCTACTCGGAAATTCCAAACCAAAAGCAGCAGAATTTTATTGCTGGCAATGGAATTCCACTGCACAGTGCACACTACGGAATTTTAGCAGTCAAATATTCTGCTGCTGAAATTCTGCTTGCTTATTCTTTCGGCAGACACTGCGAACCAACAGAGAGAAAATACAATGTAAATATTTGCCAATCTTGTTTGGTCTTAGACCCACTCTTCATTTTAGCTAAAAACACTAACCAAAATGGTATGTGTGAAAGCAGCCATAATGCTACAATTTACTTTTTTATCAATAGGTCATGAAAAATTCGACATTGAATGGATCCCATATTAGCCTACAGGCATCTGTGTTATGTAACATATATGCCTGGAAAAACTTCTGATGTATAGGTTATATGCAGGGGAAGAACGAAATGTTAACTAAGCCTTAATGGGTAAGATCTCATGAATCTACTGTATACCCATTTATATATATATATATATATATATATATATATATATATATATATATATATATATATATCTACACATATGTATCTTTCAGCATAACCTAAGCTGGAGATATTTACCAAGACATTGGTCCAGCAGCAGGATGTTTAACACTCCTAGCCGATCTCCGCGGCCTGAGTGTAACGCTGTCAGGAGGTGTACCAAAAGTCACTTGCAAGTCTATGGGACTTTAGGTACAATCTAGATCATATTACTCCCGGTTTTGAAAATTTCCAGCCGTAGTGCCCAAACGTAATGTGAATGCAGCCTAAGACTATGGGGGAGATTCATCAAAACCTGTGCAGAAAAAACTGACCAGTTGCCCATAGCAACCAATCAGATCACTTCTTTAAAGGACATCTGCAGCAAAATACAACTTATCCCCTATCCACAAGATAGGGGATAAGTGTTTGATCGCGGTGGGGTTCGACCACTGGGACCCCCCCACGATCTCCTGCACAGGGCCACGGCTCTGCCGCGACTCTCGGGAGGAGTACCGGCCACAGCATGACGTCGCAGCCGTCACGCCTCCTTCATGCATCTCTACGGGAGAGGGGGGGGGGAGGCAGCGTTCGTACATCCCCGCCTCTCCCATAGAACTGTATGGGGAGGGGGCATGGAGGGGCGTACCGCCGACCTCTAGGAGGAAGACGCTACACGCATTAGCCACTCACATTGAGCGGCAATGCGGTGCCCCGTTTGGGAGATCACGGGGGGTTCCCAGCGGTCAGACCCCCGCGATCAGACACGTATTATCCCCTAACCTGTGGATAGGGGATAAGTTGTCTTTTGCTGCAGATGTCCTTTAATGTTTCAGAGGTCTTTATAAAATTGAAAAAAGCAATCTGATTGGTTGCTATGGGCAACTGTCAGCTTTTCCTCTGTACAGGTTTTGATAAATCTCCCCCATGTGTACACAAGTGAGACATTTCAATGTGCTTTGTGCAAAGTTTACATTTAAGTACCAGAACTGGGTGATGCATGCATGGCTGTTGTGCCCCCACTATCACATGCAAGAGGATGACTGTAACCAACCTATCCTGGCACTACAGGGACCTTAAAAACAGAGATCGGCAATAGCTACAATCTTAGAGCTCAACGGGTCAGTTTTGACCCGTATCCAGTTTCCCAACCGGACCTAAAACCACAGTGTACTATGGTTTTAGGTCCGGTCACAAAACTGGATACGGGTCAAAACTGAGCCGACCGGAGTCACCGTTTGACTCCGATCGGCTCATTAAAGTACCGTAAATGGATTTACGGGCTGATCCGGCTGGGGTACGGGAGCGCCCGGCTTTCCCCTCCCCCAGCCGGATCCGGCACCCGTATGTAAAAAACGAGATGTGAATGCAGCCTCATATGTATTTTTACCCCTTATTATGTGCAGCACCCTGGAGCTAAGGACACTCCAAAAAAAAAAAAAAAAATTATAATTCTAATTATTATAATAATGTAATGAAAGGACTCACAGTTAAACATGGCAGCTAAAGCATCATATGTAGCAGAGTGCCATAGGCATGGCCTAATTGGTGCCGAATTGCTTTAATAAATTATGTTAATAAGTCATCATTTAAAAAGTCCCTCATGTCTGTGCCTTCATGGGTTAAAAAAAAAAAACAATGTGAAAATGTTGCATGTACCAGAATACATATTTTTTTTTTTTTGCCCACATTTTCTCAAGGTAGTGCAATTTTAAGCTACAACACTAAGCAAATTCTCAACTTAACCTTGCCATTGATAAAAACATAATTTTTTTTAAATCTGACAAGGGGTCAAAACACCTTGAGGCGCCTGCTGTCAATCTTAACATGAAACTATGCTTCTACGGCTTGGGGAAGCAAAACGCAAACTCTACCATGTAACCACATGAATTCTGGCATGCGAACCATGGCGGTAAACTACAAAGCACTAGCGTGCGGCTAAGCAGCTTTTGCAATATTTGGCAAACCTGTCATACTGGACAGCAGTGTTTCCCAACCAGGATGCCTCCAGCTGTTGCAAAACTACAACTCCCAACATGCCCGGACAGCCAAAGGCTGTCCGGGCATGTTGGGAGTTGTAGTTTTGCAACAGCTGGAGACACCCTGGTTGGGATAAACAGCTGTGCATGTACAAAAATTATGATTATATAAGCAAGCATAACATTTTTCTCTTTCGGATCCTTTAGTTAAAAAAAAAAATAAAAAATATTTTAAAAATAAAAAGAATCATTGCGGTAAAGGATTTTTTTTTACAGCCATAGAAAGTGGTTGCAAATCGCTAGGATACGCCCTCCGAAACCATAAAACTGCCGCAGCATGCCCATTTTGATGTTGGATAAATCAAGCATTTATTTAGGATATTCCCAATTGACTTTAAAAAAAAAATCAAGTCACATCAATTTGCAGTGTTGCGGATTAAGCGAGGAATTGCCACAGATCTGAAGAACAAGCTGCAACCATGGATTTTTTAAAGGGATTTTTATTATTTTTAAAATACCCACAATGAAATGCCCCAGCTAAAAATCTGTAACAGATCAATGCCTACCCACAGCATTCGCAACGCGAACCCTAACATCACCCCCCTATGCTGTAACAACAGCTATACAAGTTGTCACCGAACTCTCAAACGGTAGGTTTTCTTTTTATCAAACGACTCCTTCAGGGTAGGGTCACATGAATCACATCCGCAGTGTACTTCACGCTGCGGATGCGTTAACTGCAGTCACATGAGCCCACTCATGAGTGGCCGATTTCCCCCTGTAGATACGGCGCCTTCTCGTAGTAGATGGGTGACAAACGTTGCGGATGTGCTTCGTGTGACCCTACGCTTAGGGGGTATACACATGTACACCATCCTAAGCATATTTGATTCTGTAGATTTGCAGTTGTGTTCAGTCAATTGAAGTTGTAGAAAGAGATGGCATTTGATCTTGTCCTTTGGCAATGGGAGTAGTAGTTTTGCAACAGCTGCAGGCACCGTGGTTGGGAAACACTAGCTCATAGTTAGGAGCAGACATGACATGCTTTGTACTAAGATCAGGCAACCCCCCAACCCAGTCTAGTAGTCGTGACCCACACCTGTCCATGTCAGTCCAGCACATCCCATTCTCCATTATATTGTGAACATCCTGTATAGGCATTTGTCACCTGGTCATTAGCAGGACAGTCTTGTTTTTGTCACCTTTGGCTAATTTAGGCCTGAACTCTAAATATATCTTCCTTCCTGATCCAGAATGAGATGGCCCTTGTCCAATGTACTTAGATCCGCACAAACCGATTCCTATCTTCGACAGCATCCAACGCACCACGTCCCAATTATTTGTAAAATTCTATATAGTAGTGGACTCAAGGATCTCTAAGTTCCTCCACACGGGATGGAAATGCAGAGAATTTTTCATTAAATCCCATCAACTTACATAAATACGCAGCAAATTTGCCAATGCAAAATAAATAAGTGGGAAAATATGTAATTGAATGTATTTAAAATTCCACCGTTGGAGTAAATGGGCAGCTTCTACAATGAATTTGCAGTGCATCAGCAAAGTATATTAGCATTATGCCAAATCAAGTCAAATTAGGAGGGGATTTTTTCCTCAGCACTTGTTTATAAAATCCACTTTGCTATTACTGTAATACACAGCAAATCCATCCTGTATGTGGGGACCCTAGGCAACTCTTTTACGGCTCTGTACAAAACCGCCACGTGCATTAGTTCATGGACAGCTCTGTCTGGTCCCCTGATCATGTCAGCCAATCACTGTCTGAGACAGGACACCACTGCAGCCAGTGATCTGAGCCGAGGGACCAGACGGTAGCTACAGGCGACAAGCAGGGAGACTAGTGGGGGATCTGGGCTGGGTAAGTATGTTTTTTTATTTCCCACCCCAGGAAAATAAAAAAAATCTGAAATACCCCTTTGGAGTAGAGTCACACATAGTGCATAAGCAGCATATTTGACGCAGGCAAGCTTGCATTGGACTGTCAGCGAGTTTTGGTGCATGTTCGAGAGCGTATTTGATGCTGCGTTTCTTTCTCTCTGCACCTCATCAGCTGTAAAAAAACAAAGAAAAAACAAACACACTCACCCCCACAGGGATTGCTAAATTCAATAAAATACGCTGCGGGTATTCAGTGCCATAGATGTTGTCGGCACTAAAAGCTGAAATATGCAGCGTCAAATAAGTTTTGGATGCACTGTGCGAGACCCTACTCTAAATTATGTTGCTACACCAATACATCCCCTGCCCTGTACGGATGGATTCACACGTCACAGCATCATTTTTGCACATATACACCATTACTGAAGTCAATGGGGAAATTCTGCCACAAAGCTGTGTCCTTTCTACAAAAATGTTTATAAATAATTAAAAATAGACACCCTGCAGAATTCAAAACCTAAACCACAGGCAAACTACTGTACAGAAAATGTCTGTAAAAGATCAACCATATTTCTCTACTATACATTGTGCAGTACATGTACCGTATATACTCGAGTATAAGCCGAGGCCCCTAATTTTAACCCAAAAACCCAGGAAAAAATAAATAAAAAAAAATAAAAGTTATTGACTCGACTATAAGCCTAGGGTGGGAAATAAATCATCTCCCCCCCATCATCATCCCCCCCCCCCCTTCATCATCACCCCCTGTCAATCCCTCCATCAGTGGTCTTCAACCTGCGGACCTCCAGATGTTGCAAAACTACAACTCCCAGCATGCCCTGGGAGTTGTAGTTTTGAAACATCTGGAGGTCCGCAGGTTGAAGAGGTTGAAGACCACTGCTACCTTAGTCATCATCCAGCCCCCCCGCTTTTGTGCTTTTGTTTTCTACTCCCCTCCCCTCGGCGGTACGTTAGGGTGAGCTGGTCCGGGCCATCTATGCTCCAGGGCCTGTCCGATGGGAATGGTTAGTCGTTGCGGGCTGTCCATTTTCACCGGGGGGGGGGGCTCTTCTCCGCGCTTCGGCCCCGGCGTAGTGACGTTGCCTTGACAACAACGCACAGGGACGTTGCGCATGAACGTCCCTGTGCGTCGTCGTCAAGGCAATGTCACTACTCCGGGGCCAAAGTGCGGAGAAGAGGCCCCCCCCCCCCCCCCGGTGAAAATGGACAGCCCGCAACAACTAACCATCCCCACCGGACAGGCCCTGCAGCATAGACGGCCCGGACCAGCTAACCCTAACATCCCGCCGAGGGGAGGTGAGTACAAAACAAAAGAGGGGGGGAGGGGGGCTGGATGATGATGAAGGTTTCAAAACTACAACACCCAGCATACCCAGGCACACTGTATACCATGCTGTATACCAGTGGTCTTCAACCTGCGGACCTCCAGATGTTGCAAAACTACAACTCCCAGCATGCCCGGACAGCCGTTGGCTGTCCGGCCATGCTGGAAGTTGTAGTTTTGCAACATCTGGAGGTCCGCAGGTTGAAGTCCACTGAGAAGGGATTGACAGGCGGAGAGTTCACTCGAGTATAAGCCCAGGGGGGCATTTTCAGCACGAAAAACTTGGCTTATACTCGAGTATATACAGTATTCATCATCATTGTCCTGTGCACAGTTTTATATTAAAACATTTTTTAAAGAAAAGAAGCTGCAGTGATGTGGCACTATAGGCACACCTAAACCCCATTTCCTCACATGCTGCAAGTTCCTGTACAACATGCAAACACAAGTACAAGATGCGCATATAGCAGGCAACTTTGTTTTTAACTACTGTTTTTGCTGATATAACATACATTTCTGTATAAAGATGAATGTTATATATTGTAGGAAATTATTAGAAGTCTTAGCTTAAATTCATTCGCTACTGAATTATTGCAGAATCTCTGAAAATAAATATCCATTCCATTAATTTGAGAGGGGAAGTTTTTGTAGCATGCACGTGGCATTCAGGTGTATGGGGCAGCTAAAGAATTTTCTGCAACAAAACTGTCACAAACCTTTCATATAATGTAGAAAATGTGTATATTTATGGGCAAAAAAATTCTGTCCCTGCAGCTATTCCCTGTGTGTCTCGATGAGGAGTCCAAATACAGGAAGTGAGGGCAGGACAAGCAGGGCTCTGTGCAGGCTCCTGGCTTGTCTTCCTTCTGTGTGAGCCCATAGCATGTCACAGAGCCTCAGTGTCCTCTGTAGGGACAAAAATACACATTTTTAACAAATGTATATTACAGACATAAATATAATGGTATTATTTACATTATATAAAAAAAATGTTTTGTTAACGACAGGTACTTTAAAAGGTAGATTCCAGCACTTAAAAAAACATATCCACTAGCCACAGGATAAGTGTCTGATCGCAGGAAAGCCACAGAGATACCAAAGTTCAATGCTCGGGAATTGCCGGCTGTCCTATACAGTCATGGCCGTAAATGTTGGCACCCCTGAAATTTTTCAAGAAAATTAAGTATTTCTCACAGAAAAGGATTGCAGTAACACATGTTTTGCTATACACATGTTTATTCCCTTTGTGTGTATTGGAACTAAACCAAAAAAGGGAGGAAAAAAAGCAAATTGGACATAATGTCACACCAAACTCCAAAAATGGGCTGAACAAAATTATTGGCACCTATAACTCATTATTTGGTTCCACACCCTCTGGAAAAAATAACTGAAATCAGTCACTTCCTATAACCATCAATAAGCTTCTTACACCTCTCAGTCGGAATGTTGGCCCACTCTTCCTTTTCTAACTGCTCCAGGTCTCCCTTATTGGAAGGCGCCTTTTCCCAACAGCAATTTTAAGATCTCTCCACAGGTGTTCAATGGGATTTAGATCTGGTCTCATTGCTGGCTAATTCAGAACTCTCCAGCGCTTTGTTGCCATCCATTTCTGGGAGCTTTTTGACGTATGTTTGGGGTCATTGTCCTGTTGGAAGAACCAAGATCTCGGACACAAACCCAGCTTTATTACACTGGGCTGTACAGTGTGACCCAAAATCCGTTGGTAATCCTCAGATTTCATGATGCCTTGTACACATTCAAGGCACCCAGTGCCAGAGGCAGCAAAACAACCCCAAAACATAATTGAACCTCCACCATATTTCACTGTAGGTACTGTGTTCTTTTCTTTGTAGACCTCATTCAGTTTTCGGTAAACAATAGAATGATGTACTTTACCAAACAGCTCTATCTTGGGTCTCATCTGTCCACAAGACTTTTTCCCAGAAGGATTTTGGCTTACTCAAGTTCATTTTGGCAAAATGTAGTCTTGCTTTTTTATGTCTCTGTGTCAGCAGTGGGGTCCTCCTGGGTCTCCTGCCATAGTCTTTCATTTAATTTCATTTAAATGTTGACTGATAGTTTGCTATGACAGTGATGCTCCCTAAACCTGCAGGACAGCTTGAATATCTTTGGAACTTGTTTGGGGCTGCTTATCCACCATTCGGACTATCCTGTGTTGACACCTTTCATACATTTTTGTCTTCCGTCCACGCCCAGGGAGATTAGCTACAGAGCCATGGGTTGCAAACTTCTTGATAATGTTGTGCACTGTGGACAAAAGGAAAATCTAGATCTCTGGAGATGGACTTGTAACCTTGAGATTGTTGATATTTTTCCACAATTTTGATTCTCAAGTCCTCGGACAGTTCTCTTCTCCTCTTTCTGTTGTCCATGCTTAGTGTGGCACACACAGACACAAACAATGAGAAGACTAAGTGAACTTCTCTCCTTTTTATCTGGTTTCAGGTGTGATTTTTATATTGCCCACACTTGTTACTTGCCCCAGGTGAGTTTACAGGAGCATCACATGCTTGAAATAATCTTATTTTTCCACAATTGTGAAACTGTGCCAATAATTTTGTCCAGCCCATTTTGGAGTTTGGTGTGACATTATGCCCAATTAGCTTTTTTTCCCCTCTCCCTTTTTTGGTTTAGTTCCAATACACACAAAGGGAATAAACATGTGTATAGCAAAACATGTGTTACTGCAATTAGAGATGAGCGAAGTGACAGCGATTCGATTTGTCACAAACTTCTCGGCTCGGCAGTTGATGACTTTTCCTGCATAAATTAGTTCAGCTTTCAGGTGCTCCGGTGGCTGGAAAAGGTGGATACAGTCCTAGGAAAGAGTCTCCAGCCCACTGGAGCACCTGAAAGCTGAACTCATTTATGCTGGCTAAAGTCAACAACCGCCGATCCGAGAAGTTTGTGATGAATTGAATCACTCTAACTTCGCTCATCTCTAACTGAAATACTTCATTTTCTTGAAAAATTTCAGGGGTGCCAACATTTACGGGCATGAGCAGATAATGCACGGAGCAGGTGCCGACACACCGCTTCATGCAGCAGAGAGAGCCGGGGCCCTGTTCTGCGGATAACATGTGACCCAGCGGTCAGAATGCCCCGCAATCAAACACCAATCCCTTATCCTGTTTTTAAATGCTGGAATCCCCCTGTAACAGTAGAGGTGACCTCCCAGTCATGGCATGACCATAAACTGCACAGTCACAGGGTTTTGATGCAAATTGGCATGACTTTCATGAATTGCTAAAATTTTATAAAAGTAAAAAAACGTGTGCGCGTGTGTAAATGTTTACCAGGTAATGCCAACATAGGTTACACAGTCATTTTTCATTATATTGCCCACCTCTGTATTGCACCTTTATTTTCATGTTGCCTGGCCTTGCTGTAGGTGGAATTTACCTTTTAAATGGTCTATTCACACGTACATTATTCTGCACAGATTTGATGCGCAGGATTTTCTGCTGCAGATATTAATGCAAACTGAATGACTGAACACAGCTTAAAATCCTGCACATCAAATCTGAGCAAAATACTGTGTGTGAATGGACCATAACCAACTACAATACCCACTCCTCTTCCACCGACACTGTCCTATTATGCAATCACTGTAATTACTCACAACTATGCTGGTCTATTGTTCTCAAGAGCTACTGCCCAGCATGTGAAACAAGATCCTTCCCAAGATGGAGGAGGTGGGGGCAGGAATAAGCCATTTGATGTGTGACCTCCCATACAACATGGAAGGGGTTAGCAGAGGTAACCAGTATTGAGTATTGGACCTCCCAGAAACAGAAGATGAACATTAGGGTTATGGTCCTGTGATGCTGCCTTACAGAGGCTAACCAAGTAAGTAAATGACTGATCTTACTGCATGTAAACCATTTGCAGAAAACAACAATTAACAATAATAATTTTTTTTAAAGGGGATCTCCACTGCCCTGCCTTACGGAGCTCCGCTCGCAACGTCCGGAAGTTTATTACTCCGAACGCTGTGTGTGGGCTTCCGTGTTCGAGGCCGCCCCCTCAACGAAAGTCTATGGGAAGGGGCGTGACCGTCAAACTGTAATAAAAAAGGTTGGTGCAGCTTTTGGCTGATCGTGTCTACTACCTGGGAGTTCACATTTATGGCTCCTAACATATAGACATGGTTAAGATAATAATAAAGGGCATTGCATAGAAATTGTTGGTTGTGACACCGGCCTAACAGCAACAATGAAAACAGGGGTTTTGCGGATTGTGCAGACAGCAGGGAAGGAAGTGCTGCGCACTTCAGGTGGCTATTACTCACGATCGCAGTGGGTCTCAGGACTGAGACCCGATGCGATCTAAACTTTTGACATGTCTTGACAACATGTAAAAAGGTTTTTTTACAAAATGACAGTAACTTTTATTGTCATGTATAAAAGTGTATAGCCACGCGAGCCAAAATTTTAAAGTGCTGGAACTTGTCCCATACACAGGGGTACCTTGGAATGACGCTGTACTCCACACTGTAATTCGCAGGTTGAGATATTAGCTGAAGTCTATCCCCAACAACAGTCATAGCACTTTACTTCATTTAAAATTCAAAAGCATTTCCCCCCTCCCCCTCCCCCTCCCCCCCCCCCCGACATGTTTCATTTCAACAGGAACTTCATCAGGCGTCATTGTGGCAGACAGGGAAGAATTTAATTAAAAATAAAAATAAAAAAATAAATAAAATAAAAATACATTTCTGAGGGAGGGGCTGTTTTAAGGTTTGGGACCTGTTGAAGTTATATCATCTATAGAATATTATTTGGGGTTTCAAACTTTCTAGGTTCAGAAGCCCTTGCTGAATATACTGTCTCCATTTTCTTTTGTTTTATTTCCTTCCTTTGATCTTCTCTGCACCTTATTGAATATGTCAGGGGACTGTCCTGAGTGATTTTGTATCATTTTTTAAAATAAAATATGAAAATTCAATAAAACCTATATAAAAAATAAATAATTGCTTGACAATTTCTTTATATTTTAGGGGTTTTGTGGGCCCTTGACGTCTTTTTTGTATTTTTGATAAATGTCACAAATTAAACAGTCATAATATGGCCCAGAGCAAAAGATCAGTATATTAAAGTCAAGTAGATGATCAGCTCCTGTAAGGACAATGCAGGCGCATTATACCATAGGGTTTTGTTAGGAAAGGTTCCCCTGGCAATAGCGGATCCTGTACTAGACACTAAATATACAGTTCCTCCATGAAATCCTCAAGTGACTGTGGTGGGACGGTCTGCCTGGATGTGATGTAAGGGATAAATAACTATATTCAACCTTGACACCTTTTTTCACTTGAATTGCACTAGAAGCTGTTGGCCGCTAATGCAATCTTGGCAGCTGCTATTATGACAGATGTCCCCATGACTTTCACTCTACTGCTTCCCGCCAAAAGGCAGCATGGGGGAAGTGGTGGTCTTGAATGTACACAGAATGGGTTGGCACAGACAGTCATGTCATTCACAAGGAGCAGGCAGAGAATGCAGAATATGGGGATGTTCAGACATGGCGGATGTGCTGCACATTTTCTAACTTCAATAAGGAAGTCAAAATCTGTAGCATAGGCGTCACGTGTGAACATACCTTAAAAGGTATGTTCACACGTATAGGATCTGCTGCTTATTTTGTGCAGCTGATTTTGCCAGCCATTAACTTCAATGGGTAGAAAAATCAACTGCACAAAATAAGCAGCAAAAATATGCAGCAGATATTGTACATGTGAACATACCCTAAAGGATTTTATATTTTTTATATGGTGTATTTACACATACAATATCCTGCGCACAATTGATGTGCAGAATTTCAATGTAAACTAAATGACTGAACACAGCATGAAATCTGCAGCTTCAAATCAAATATGCTGGAAGTTGTAGTTTTGCAACAACTGGAGACACACTGTAACACACTGTTTGTAACACACTGCATTAGGGTGCGTTCACACTGCGAGCGGAGATTCCGTCTAGAGGCTGCCGCCAAAAATACTTAGCCTAAACCAAACAGCACAACTTGCTGCAGGAAATGGAGTACCTGCTAGGTCTTAGATTATTACTATTGGAATGGTCAAGAATCCACACTGGGTCTGCAAAGGCACTTGCACAGGTATGTTCAAATGTAGCAATAAGTTGCCTATTTTCTGTTCAGGTTTGGGGGCAAAAAATCTGCAGCATATTAAGCTAAGTTTGTTGGGGGCAAAAAAGAGCCGAACGGACCCAGGACAGGACAGAGCACAACGGCAGTGTAAACTTAGCCTTAAAAAGGAGCAGAAAAATGGATAAACTTCTGTTCTAAAGTTCTCGCCCCATGCTGCAGGAAAAAATATTGTCGGTTTATAAATCCACAGCGTGTTAAATTATGGTCTGGATACAACATTGGGTGTGGAAGAATTTCTCCTTTTACTTTGGTGCAAAGTTTTTGGTGCAGATTGTTCACTACACCACAGCAATTCCATTACATGCAGACTTAGACTAAGTTCACACTACGGAATTTCCACCTGAAATTCCGCTTTGAAATTGCAGGTGGAATTTCCACTTGCTAATATGTATAGTGTAGTGAATGGGTTTCCGTTCACAAATTCACACTTCGGAATTTGTGAAGCGGAATTTGTGAATGGAAAATCTGCTTGGAAATTTCCACCTGAAGAATGGGGTTGCTCATTCTTCAGGCGGAAATACTCGCGGAACACATTGCAGTCTATTGGAGACTGCAGTGTCCGCACGGTCCTAGCGCCGACTGATTCAGTCAGCGCCGGCCGCACTCGGAATCTCCGGGCGGAAACTGGCTTCCCAGATTAATAAAATGTCATCAATGTAACAACCCCATAGTAGCAGGCCAGCACCAAGGTGTGGATAGATGGTAATTTCACAATGTGCCATCAATTTACAAAACTAGGTAACCATGGCAGTCTTCACCCTTTGGCTATAGCAACAGCCAATAAAAGAAAAATAAATTATGGTTTAAAATTAAGTTAATACTTTATAAAATAAGGCAATCTGGGAATCCAATAGTTCCCTTTTTCTTCTGTAAGAAATGTTGGACTTCTTCCAGTCCCAATCTATGTTCAATACAGATATACAATAAACTAAAATCCAAGGTGCAAAGGATCCAGCCAGTCCACCAGTTCTCCACCATCCGTATAACCCAAGTGGTATCTGGTAGGTATGATGGAGTGTCCCTGACATGGGGCTGCAAAAACCTGTCCACATATTGGGACAGATTAGACGTCACCGTCCCTAGGCCAGTGACTGTCCGGAGGATTGGCACACCTTTGAAAGAAAGTAAAATACAGGACTCCTATTAGCCGCACTCAAAATAAAATCTCATTCAGATTTGTTTGAAATCGACCTCCCCCTTATCCTGATCATTATGGAATTATTCTCTAGTAATTCAGCTATAGCCTGTAAATCTTTTCTAGATTGTATTTCTCCGTACTAAGATTTAAGTTCCATAATTCCTTTTCTATAACAGGTCTGAATGAATTCATTTCTACTCCAGTCTCAGGAAGAAAGTACATTTTTTCTTCACCATTACATGTTTGAATAGCTGATTTCATTGTTGTGTACTTTATCTTTTTTTCTTTATCTATAGGGTTTTTAATAGAAAAAAAACATCAAACAAAAATTTCTAATATATTTTTCTATCCAAATGTTGGCTGGGGGCGAAATTTCATACCAAAAAACGATTTCTGTTCTAAGGTCGTTTGACTGAAGTTCATTAAATGGGTCATCTTTGTATCTATTTTTTGTTTCAATGGTGTGGCCTATTTCTTCTACTGTGTTTTCTATTTCTAATTCTCTTTTTCTGTTTGCTATTGGAATCTTGCTCGTTAGTGTTTTTTATTGCTGTTCGTATCGTTTTTGTGGTGAGAGTTGATGAACCTGTGCTGTTGTGGTTATTGTTTTCCTTACATTCTCTTTCCATTCCATAGGGGTAAGGATTTGTCTGACTATATTTCGATCTAACGATTGATGAATGGCTGATGTTCCCACCTTAATTATTTTAGCAGATTGGTGTGGCTTATAATACCTCCACTTGTGATTGGTAGGGCTATGGTCACACGGGGAAAATCTCTGGGGGAGATTTATCAAAACCTGTCTGGAGGAAAAGTTGCTGAGTTGCCCATAGCAACCAATCAGATCGCTTCTTTCATTTTTGAAAAGGCTTCTGCAAAATGAAAGAAGCCGTCTGATTGGTTGCTATGGGCAACTCAGCAATTTTTCCTCCAGACAGGTTTTGATAAATCTCCCCCTCTGCGCGGACATTCCCCTGTCAGCAGAGCGTCGCCATAACATGCCGGTGCTAGGAACGCTTGGAAATGCCCCATCTCATTTCCTTGAGGAGTCCGCAATAAGAATAGACATACCTATTCTTTCTGCGGACACTGGAATATGAATTTCCGTGGCAGATGTTTTCGGCATAAAAATTCTGCTATGTGCACAGCGCAGCAGAATCCCATTGAAATCAATGGGACTCTGCTGCTGCGGAATCTCTGTATGGAAATTCCAACGTGTGAACATAGCCTCTGAGTTGTAAGAGCTCTTATTATTGATTTACATGAGTTAGTGTGAGTAGTTTAGTCTCCTCTCTCATGGTTAGTACACATTGCATCCTCTCTTTTGGGGTTTTACGGATTGTAGTGTTTGGTTGGGATATCCATCTACGGTATGTATGTTTGTCTCTTTTGTCCTATGGGGAACTCCCCCCTAAAAAAGTAAACTCCTCTCATATAGCGTCAAAAGGATTTGTAACTGGAACATTGCATTCATTTCTGGGGGATATTTGTATGTTCCCTTCTACTGCTTGGTCTTTGTCAGTATAATCTACGTCAACGGCCTCTTGTCCCAAAACTACATCTTTATGCTGTTTTATTTAGGTTTTCTATTTAAAATATCTACAGATAAAAATGTGGTACTTATTATAAAATTCTTCATTCTTCTTAAACGTTTCTATTTTTTTTTTTCCTAATGAACATCATTTCCTTCGCCAATGATGCAAACTAATAGAAATTTCTGCTATTTGTAACTTCATATTGTTCTGTAAAATTAATTGAAACCAACTCGGAAGTTATTAGAGTGTAGGGCCCCTTTCACACTACAGGTATCATCCTGCTTTTTTACTGCCGTTATTTTACAATATTGGATAAAAAAAACAAAAAAAAGCGGATGCAATAACTGGTAATAAACGGATGATAACTGATGACCATCATCCGTTATTTTTAATGTTTTTTTCTTTAAAAACTTGATGTTGTTCATCCGTTATTACCAGTTACATCCGTTTTTTATTTTATTTTTTTTTATCAGGCTTTAACCCTTTTTTTGTAAAGCTGTACTGAGCATGCTCAGTACAAAAAAAACAGATGTTATATACCCTGACAATAATGGTTTTTTTTTTATTTATTTATTTATTTATTTTTTTACATCCAGTTCCCATAGATTTCAATGTTAAATTTTAACGTCCGTTTTTTTTCACCGGACCAAAAATTAGTGCATGCACCGTTTTTTGTGCCCGCAAAAATAACTAACATGAGTAAAAAAAAACGGACTTGCCTGATGCAAAAGAGTGTTCAAAAAAATCCCATTGATATGAATGGGATTTTTTGACGGCCGTTTTCAGGACTTTTTGCCGGGAGTAATAACGGAGGTTTTTTTACAGGACGATACCTGTAGTGTGAAAGGGGACTAAGACATTGTGGCCCCGATAAGTTTACACGACAAATTCTGCTACATCTGTATGCATAGCAGCAACAAAGCGAGTACAAACAGGTTGAGACGACGTTGAGATTTCACATTCAGCCCCTAGGTGGCGTTGCCACAAGTGGGCAGCATCGCTACACAAGTTGCCATGCGGCTCAGGTATGGGAGCCATGCAGGAAATTGTTCCAGGTCCTGACAGTCAGAGTGTGTGTGTGTGTGCTTGTGTGTGTGTGTGTGTGTGTGTGTGTGTGTGTGTGTGTGTGAGTGTGTGCGTGTACGTGTACGTGTGTGTTTTTACTGACTTCCTGCTTCTGCACCAAAATAGGGTCATCTGATGCTCTGACAGAAACAGGAACTCGAGGACACTACCCCACTTTGATTTATCCAGATTGACACCATTATACACCTGTAACTAAGGACGGTTTCAAATGTCTCCTGACTCTATTCAGATATAAGTCATTGGACACCGTGCCAGTTTATATTTCAATGTGTCGGGAGCCTGCGTGATGTAAACCAGTCTAGTTCTCATTTATCAAAGGGGCCTCTCACAAAAAAACAAAAAAAAAAGGAAAAAAAAAAAAACAACCTTTTGTATCACTATAGTTGAGTGTTTCCCAACCAAGATGCCTCCAGATGTCGCAAAACTACAACTCTCAGCATGCCCGGACAGCCAAAGGCTGTCCGGGCATGCTGGGAGTTGTAGTTTTGCAACAGCCAGAGGCACCCTGGTTGGCAAATACGGCTATAGATGCAAAAACTAATAATAATATTCAATGAGAAGCCCAAATTTGAAGAAACTTTACTTATATTATAGAAATGCATTCTGAGCATTTTACCAATATCCAGCTATTAGTAAAATAGAAAATGGATGATTAAAGAGTGTAGCAACTGCATTATCTTCACAACTGTTGCCTGGCAAGGTCTATAAATGCCCATGTGAAACTGCAGGCTACCATAAACAGCTTTTTTACAGCACCTGCAGTAAAGCAAGAAAGCTGTACTTCAGCATGGTTAACAATCCATTATTCCCACTTCTAGGGTGCGTTCACACTTTTAGGTTTTTCAATGGCAATTTTTGGGATTGGAGAAATCTCAGTCTCTTCTTTAGCCATGTCCCCACGTGTAGGATTGGGATTCGATAACTGCATTTAAGAGCCTGCACGTGTGAACACGGTCATAACAAAGCCACTGCTATGTACAATTGGAAAATTTCTTATAATGCAACTCCCTTGTATGTTATGGCAGGTGGTGCAAAGTAAGTCTTCAGGGAACTTACAAGAAAATTTAGATCAGTGTTTCCCAAACAGTGTGTCTCCAGCTGTTGCAAAACTACAACTTTCAGCATGCCCAGACAGCCATAGCTATATGACTGGAAAATTGCTTATATTGCAACTCCCTTGTATGTTATGGCAAGTGGTGCCAACTAAGACTTCAGGGAACGTACTAGAAAATTGTTTCCCAACCAGGGTGCCTCCAGCTGTTGCAAAACTACAACTCCTAGCATGCCTGGAAAGCCATAGCTATACGATTGGAAATTTGCATATATTGCAACTCCCTTGTATGTTATGACAAGTGGTTCAAACTAAATCTTCAGGGAACATACTAGAAAATTTAGATCAGTATTTCCCAACCAGGGTGTCTCCAGCCTTCGGCTGTCCAGGCATGCTAGGAGTTGTAGTTTTGCAACAGATGGAGGCACACTTGATGGGAAACCCTCATCTAAATGGCAATTTTCTCTGTAGGCCTATGAACATGTAATCATTCATATGGTTCATGTTCTTTACCTTGCACACTATATAGAGAATAAACAATTGGCAATCTTCGTCTATAGGCCACAACAGCATTTCCCTAACCTGTGGTTGTTCAGCTGTTGCAAAACTACAACTCCCATTATGCCCGGACTACCTTAAACTGTCTGCACACGATGGGAAGAGTAGTGTTAGGCTGCCTGCACACGATGGGAAGAGTAGTGTTAGGCTGCCTGCACACGATGGGAAGAGTAGTGTTAGGCTGCCTGCACACGATGGGAAGAGTAGTGTTAGGCTGCCTGCACACGATGGGAAGAGTAGTGTTAGCCTGCCTGCACACGATGGGAAGAGTAGTGTTAGGCTGCCTGCACACGATGGGAAGAGTAGTGTTAGGCTGCCTGCACACGATGGGAAGAGTAGTGTTAGGCTGCCTGCACACGATGGGAAGAGTAGTGTTAGGCTGCCTGCACACGATGGGAAGAGTAGTGTTAGGCTGTCTGCACACGATGGGAAGAGTAGTGTTAGGCTGCCTGCACACGATGGGAAGAGTAGTGTTAGGCTGTCTTCACACGATGGGAAGAGTAGTTTTGCAACACTTGGAGAGCCACAGGTTGGGGGAACACTGGGCTACAAGGTCCTACTACGTATACAGACCCTGACATGTGACCCCCCCCCAAATCAGTGGCAACCGGCGTAGTGTGTGGCTGATATAAGTGGGTCTGATCCTGAAGACCGGTGGAATGTCCCCTCCTCCCTGGGAGCAGACAATACTGTCCTCCGCATTAGCATACAGCTGACACTTGCCTCTTTTCACAGTGACTGTCCCACTGAGCTGCATGTGGTCCCAGGAGACAGTCTGACCCAGGAAGCAGGCTGCAGGAACAAATGGGGACCTTAACCCACCCCCACACACTTATCTTTAACCCTTTCCCTGCCAGAGGGCTCCTCTGCAGCAGGGAGTGGGTTAACCCTACAATAAAAAGTCTTATAAAGTCACGTGTGTGTTCATTTTACACGTTTCTACGTAAAATGTGCGCACGTAGAGCCAGAGAACAGCGCTTCCCAACTTAATGGAACTCCAACTGTTGCAGAACTACAACTCCCATCGTGCCCCAATAGCAGCAGGCTGGGGGGGGGGGGGGAGTAGTAGGTTTGAAACGCTAATGAGCCACAGGTTGGCGAATTTTAATGTAGAATGTAAAGCAGAACATATAAATACTGTAGTATAAATTGTTTATCAAATTATATAATAAATGCAGCAGATTCATAATAATATTCCGGGCTGATACACACATGGTAATCTCTAGGGCTCCAAGCTGGATACAGGGAACCCTAAGGGGAGCATGCAGGTAACCATAGGAGACTTTCCATGGTCACATCTCCCACAGTGATCCAGGACCTACCTCAGGCTGCATGCATGCTACACACAGAGAAGCCCAGGCCATGCTGTCATACAGAGCTGGGGCAAGGCTGGCAGGGGCAGCACACACCCACACACACAGGGCACAGGGCTGTGTACACCAATGTGATGCTGGAAGTTTTCTAAACTCTTCTAATACATAGACAGATAACCCCAGGGGGACCCCCTGCACAGTCTGCAGAACTTCTACACTATGAACCCCAACTTATACTACCAGCAGCCCCCCAACATGCCCAGTAATCATGGCTTCCTGCACAGTCATGTTTACATACAAAGCAACTACCCCCCAATACACAAGCAGGCTGCAATGGGGAAAAGGAGTGAATGCAATGAAATATTTAGGAAATAAAGCAGAGGATCACCCTCCCCCCTTCTCCAGAGCATGCTGCAGGAATCTAGTGCATTGTGCTGCCTCACATACTGACAAGGAGCTCAGGCTGGGGGAACCTGTGTGTTGTGGGGGGCAGTGGGTCCCGGATTGTTACACTTACCTGCACACAGGACACGACTGGCTCACTATTCTCTGCTCACTACTACAGCCACTCTTTGTTACCATACCCTGAAAACTTGAAAATGAGGCAGGCGTGAGCAGCCGAGCGCCGAGCGCATCCAACAGCAGCAGTCACAGAGCTGGCAGCTGCAATACATTCCAGTCAGTGCACTGGGAGAGCTGTGGAGGAGGCTGGTCTGCGTGCACAGGGCTGCCTCTCACTCCCTCAGACAGGATGGTCCCTCTGCTGCTGCAGCCTGAGATAGGACTTACATTTATGTTATAGGGAAAAGTGTGGGCATCACATGTTGGGATGAAGAGCAATGGTAATGCTTAGTGTGAAGCATGTGATAGAAAGTGACTGGTCAGCATAGGCTTCAAATACAAAAAAAGAAATAAAAGAAAAAAGCAACAAAAGAATGAAAAAAAAAATACAAATTTAAATATATCAAAGAGGTTCCGCAGCACTCCAAGGGTGAATTCAAAGTGATTTATTATCCCATGAAAGATACCTTACATGGGATAATAAATCACCCTTGGAGTGCTGCGGAACCTCTTTGGTGTTCCTATCAGCTTAACAGTAGACTGTGACCTGGGCTGCATGTCTTGATGGCACCCACTACATCTGCATCTTTAACCGGGTTGCGCTGCTTTCCTTTGCTTTTAAAGGGGTACTCCGGTGGAAAACTTTTTTTTTTAAATCAACTGGTGCCAGAAAGTTAAACAGATTTGTAAATTACTTCTATTAAAAAATCTTAATCCTTCCAGTACTTATTAGCTGCTGAATACTTCAGAGGAAATTATTTTCTTTTTGGAACACAGAGCTCTCTGCTGACATCACGAGCACTGTGCTCTCTGCTGACATCTCTGTCCATTTTAAGAACTATCCAGAGTAGGAGAAAATCCCCATAGCAAACATACAGTATGCTGCTCTGGACAGTTCCTAAAATGGACAGAGATGTCAGCAGAGAGCACTGTGTTCCAAAAAGAAAATAATTTCCTCTGTAGTATTCAGCAGCTATTAAGTACTGGAAGGATTAAGATTTTTTAATAGAAGTAATTTGCAAATCTGTTTAACTTTCTGGCACCAGTTGATTTAAAAAAAAAAAGTTTTCCACTGGAGTACCTCTAAAAAAATTTTGAAAAAATTAATAAATATATATATATATATATATATATATATATATATATATATATATACACACATAATAGAAATAAAAAAAAATGATGTATTCCATTTCTATTTTGATCAGATATGTGACAACTAATATGGCTGTCATTACAATACTCCTACAATGCCCTGTCCCTATGGATCATTATGTCGCCATGGTAGCAACAATTGATCTGCAAGGACTAATAAGCCATTATATTAGTGTTTCCCAAACAGTGTACCTCCAGTTGTTGCAAGACTACAACTCCCATCCGAGCATGCTGGGAATTGTGGTTTTGCAACAGTTGGAAGCACCCCGGTTGAGAAACACTGCATTATATATTACTTTTTTGCCAGATTGATTAATAATGCCTTAAGTGAACACATGGCGGCTCAGTGCATTGGAGATTTTTTTTATAGCATCCAATCATATTCTGGCCCCATTTTGTTTAGTTTTTTTAGGGTAGGGTAACACACAGCCGCTTCAGCAGCCTGTTTGCCGCTGCAGATGCGCTGCCGGCAGTCACAGAGCGATGACAGAGCGAGCTACCTGCTCCCTGTAGCACTGTGTGTCTGCTCATAGCAGCGGATTTCCTGTTGGGAGTCAAATGCTAACACACAGAGCTACCCGGTCCGCAGAAGGGAGTTTGCTCTGTGACTCCCAGCAGCGCCTCTGCAGCGTATCTGTATGTGACCTTACCTGCATATTTAATGCTCATGATTTGACGCTGCAGATTTTATGCTGCAGAGTTTAATGTAAATTAAATGACTGAATGCAGCATCAAATCTGCAGTATCAAATCCCGAGCATCAAATATGCGCGTAATACTGTACGTGTGAGTACATCCTTAACCCCTTAAGGATCGGGGGTTTACCGTTTTTGCATTTTCGTTTTTTGCTCCTTGCCTTTAAAAAATCATAACTCTTTAAATTTTGCACCTAAAAATCCATATGATGGCTTATTTTTTGCGCCACCAATTCTACTTTGTAATGACGTCAGTCATTTTGCCCAAAAATCTACGGTGAAACGGAAAAAAAAATCATTGTGCGACAAAATTGAAAAAAAACGCTGTTTTGTAATTTTGGGGGCTTCCGTTTCTATGCAGTGCATTTGTCGGTAAAAATGACACCTTATCTTTATTCTGTAGGTCCATACGGTTAAAATGATCCCCTACTTATATAGGTTTGATTTTGTCGGACTTCTGGAAAAAATCATAACTACATGCAGGAAAATTAATACGTTTAAAATTGTCATCTTCTGACCACTATAACTTTTTTATTTTTCCGTGTATGGGGCGGTATGAGGGCTCATTTTTTGCGCCGTGATCTGAAGTTTTTAACGGTACCATTTTTGCATTGATAGGACTTATTGATCTCTTTTTATTCATTTTTAAATGATATAAAAAGTGACCAAAAATGCACTATTTTGGACTTTGGAATTTTTTTGCGCGCACGCCATTGACCGAGCGGTTTAATTAACGATATCTTTTTTTAATTCGGACATTCCCACATTATACCATATTTTATTTACACTGTGTTTTTGTTTATGGGAAAAGGGGGGTGATTCAAACTTTTAATAGGGGAGGGGTTAAATGATATTCATTCACTTTTTTTTTGCAGTGTTATAGGTCCCATAGGGACTATAACACTGCACACACTGATCTTTATCATTGATCACTGGTTTCTCATAGGAAACCAGTGATCAATGATTCTGCCGCTTGACTGCTCATGCCTGGATCTCAGGCACTGAGCAGTCATTCGGCGATCGGACAGCGAAGAGGCAGGTAGGGGCCCTCCCGCGATTTCGCCGCGGCTATCCCGAACAGCCAACTGAGTTAACCAGCACTTTTTACTTTCACTAAAGGGTTAATAGCGCGCGGCGCCACGATCGGCGCTGCGCGCTATTAGCGGCGGGTCCCGACTTCACTATGACGCCGGGCCCGCCGTGATATGATGCGGGGTTACCGTGTAACCCCGCATTATATCACGGGAGCAGGACCAAGGACGTACCGATACATCCTTGGTCCTTAAGGGGTTAAAGGTCAAAGTAGCAATTTGATTGGTTGCTATTGGCGACTGCTTCCTTTTCCCATTGCGCTTATGAATATTTCATCTGCAGTGGGTGTTCTTAGGGTGCACGCCTTTAAATGAGTCTTAGGGTATACTCACATGTAACTGCAATAGCATGCTTACAGCCAAAGATGTGAGTCTCAGCAATCTTCAGCTTTACCATGGGCAGGCCATGCTGAGCAGTACAGTTGCTGAGATAACCGTACCACACTCAGAGGAGTTCCGTGCATGGAGCTCTGTATGGGTGCATGGATCTTTACTGAGTGGGTATGGTTTCCTCGGCTATTGTACTGCCCAACATGCCTTGCATCTTCCCAGGCTGAAGCTGAGGATTACGCAGGCTCACAATTTGGAATTACGCTTTAAGAGTCTATTCACACTACAGTATCCAGCACAGATTTGATGCAGCATCAGATGTGATTTTAGCACTGAGCAGTGTGTGTGTGGTGAGGGTGCGATGAAACGGGCAGATGTTATTACCCTAGGGGCAGATGGCATTAACCCCTTGTGTTTGTGATGCTAGGGCGTAGTTATCCTCTACACCACCCAAGGTATGGCTGCTGGTTCCTGGGCCAGGTGCAGGGCAAATAATCACTCCAATGCAAGGTTACAGAACAACGGCAGCTTTACTGAGGCAGACAGATGGAATAGTCTTTACAGCTCAGTTAGGCCCAAGGAGATGACCAGTGACTTAAGGAGACTTGCGGGCTCGCTGGGACTTGTAGTGGACTTGGACTGAATTATGCAGACCCACGCTGACTTCAACAGACTTGGCTGACTTGCCTATGACTGACTAGACTTTACCCCTGTGGTTGCTTACCAGGCTTTGACGTTCACCTGAAGGGGCACTTGGTGATGGAAGCGTGGCTGCGTAGTTAGGCCTAGGTCTCTCTCAGGACACCAGGCACTCTCAGGTCTTGACTGTACTGTAGCTCAGTATGGTCTAAACTGAAAATAAACTGTCTCCACCCTCCTATATAAGGGAGGAATTTGGAGGACTCCCGTAGGTCACCCACAAGTCACCTGGTCACTGACACCTTCCCTGGTTACATAGGACTTGGTAACAACATTTAAAGGCATATGAACATAAGAAAGACAAATCAATAAATCACATAGGACACTGTTAACCATTTGGGATACACATAATGAGGGTGGACTCAGGGGACACTGAAATAGAGTCCGCCAGAAAAGACAGAAAGGGTACAGGAGAGCAACTCCTGTACTGGGCCACCGCAAACTCCCCCTCTAAACAGAAGCCGTTCTCGGCATGCTGTCCTGGAGGGCGGTTGAGATTAAGTGACAATTGGAGCCATGCAATAACAATTGTACAGACAGTTCCTGGTGCATTTTTTTGAATGTCCTTCACAGGGCTGATGAACTGGGGAAGAGTCCATGTGGCGTTTTGAACAATGTCCATACATTCTCAAACTTTAGGGTAGTTGATACAATAGGGTAGTTGATATAATAAACAACATTTTGATGAGTTTCCTTGATCGGGCTGCCTGAGGCTCTCTACGCTGATGCCTGTGCTAATGGGGCCCATCGGCTTATGCTACTTCTCCCCATAACAATTGGTTAGCAGTTATTTACCTGCTGACAACATATGACAATATTACATATGTACACAACAACTCTGCCACTTTTATATGTGCTTCTTACCACCTTCAGGTGATCTCTCTGGCCACAAGAGAACCCTGTGCACAGTGGACAGGAAAAAATAGACATTAGACATTTGATGACTGATATGGACTGAATATACATTGACTATATGGCTATAGTCCTAACTGAATATGACATGTGACTATCACAAAATATACTACGTACATTACTGACTATTTTATATATCTAGACTGACTTTCTGTACATGAAATTACTCAAGAATTAGAAACTCTCTAGTGACTAGACATTAGTACGTTTTTGACTACTGACTTCTATATACATAAGCATTTTGTTCACGGTATCTAGCAGGCAGTTGGCCTTCAGTAGACCGCTGGGACCTGCGCAGCACCACCTCTGGAGACTCAGGAACTGAAGGGACCTCTGGAAGCTCCACAGGCACTTCTTCAACCTTCACTGGAGCTTGCACTTAATCGGGGATCGGCTGAACAGGGACTGCCGATGCATGCACTGGAGAGGTTGGAACTACTGCTTGAACCCTGGGAGCTGGAACATACACTGGAGCCAGGGGAGATAGAACAGGAGCCGGTGCACTTACTAAAGTTGGCGGTGACGGGGCCGCTGGAAGATCTTCTTTTAGACAGATTTTGATACAGTTTCTGTGGACGACCTGTGGCTCATACCCAGGCTTCTAGACTTCATAAACATTGGACTCAGGGTAGGGGATAGCCATCACTGTGTAGGGGTCTGTCTCCCAGATGGAATACAACTTGTCTGTTCTCGGGAATTTTTTCAACCAGACTTTGTCGCCCACCTGTAGTAGCATGGCTGTGGCATGACGGTTGTAGTCATCCTACTGCTTTTGTCGGGCCTCATCCATCTGTGGTAGCCCTTGGGGGGATATAATACAGTGGGGGTGTTGCTTCGGTATCTGAGGGGTTAAGTTAACCCCTGTCACTCGTGACACCAGGGTGAGGGTTAATGCGTTAATTACGCTACAAACAGGTAGACAATTCAATATATACACTTTTTATACTTATAACTGTATAAATATCAGATAGAACTACTTTACATTTAGTGGCTAAGTGAGAGGTGTCAAGGGGAAGACTAGAAAAGAGGGACCCCGACGTCCTAGGGACTCTGACTATGGGGACCTCTACATAGGTAACGTATAAAATACGGTACCGGGACACCACACATCTTTTCACTGATGATCTCTTTGGCCTCTTAAATCTGCTATTGGTGTTCAGAAACCCACTCATGGAATGCTTGAGGAAAATTGTTGATCGGGGCTTGCAACTCGAACGTCCGATCTTTAGGTAGGTGCCCATGGTGTCCCATCATCAAGTAGTAGGGGTATGTCCAGTGGAATAGTGCACTGTATTGTTGTAAATCTCCAACAGCTCAGGTAGTAACCAAGGCCATTCTTCTTGTCATGACACAGAGGATGCTCGCAGCATATGAATGAAGACTTGATTGATCCGCTCACAGAGCCCATTTCCTTGAGGGTGATAGGCGGTGATTCTGAGTTTTTTGCAGTCGCGGAATCGATAGAGTTCTTGAAAGATTTGGGCCTCAAGGACCGTTCCACTGTAAGTTAAGACAGACTTAGGACATCCAAGGGTTCGTACCCACTTAGATTAGAACATCTGGGCCGTCGGCTGTGAGATCCTTGACGAGGACAACAACAACCCACTTGGAGAAGTGATCCACCATGGTGAGAGCATAACTATACCCGGACAGGGTAGGAGACAGTTTCACAGGGTCTAGCGTGATCAATTGGTTGGGTCTGTCACTCTGGATGGAATGGAGGGGTGCTTTTACGTCCTTGCGCACATACTCCGTGACGTTACAGACAGAGCATTCACTGCACCATTTCTCAATGTCACTCCACATTCCGATCCAGTAAAATCTTCGCTGGACAGTGGCTTTGGTCTTGTGGACTCCAAAGTGTCCCGACTGATCATGATATGCATTGAGGACCATCGCTGCATCTCTTTGGGGAACTAAAATCTGATTAAGTCGATCACCAGTGACCGGATCCAGAGAATTTTGGTACAACAGTCCTTTGTGCACAAACAGTCGCTTCTTCTGTTGCCACAGACGCTTCAACTCGTAATCACAATGGGCCCTGTGTAGACGGGTTGGTACCTTTTTCGCCAGAAGGTAGTCCCCCATGACTCAACTTTCATCTTGGAGAGTCTTCCAGGTGTACAGGACTTCTTTAACCTTTTCGGACCTAGGTTCACCATCCACAAGAGCGGTAACAACAATCTGGTTGACAAACTGTTGGTAAAATGGGGGCATCTCCATGTCTTCCCACTTGTCTTGGACAGTTTGAATGAACTGTAATTGGCATCGTTCTTCTCTGCCCCTCGCAGATTTCGACTGGTGTAGGTGTGGTGTCCCGCTACCGCATCCTATACGGTACCTGTATATAGGTCCCCATAGCCAGAGTCCCTAGGACGTCGGGGTCCTTCTTATCTAGTCCGCCCCTTGTCACCTCTCATCTAGGAATTAGTAGATCTAGCAGTTTATTCTGGATTTACCGTATTTTTCGCCATATAAGTTGGTGAATATACGCCCGAGGCTGCTGCAGGCGAGAGCGGGAAGTCAGCGGTAGGTACAGAGGCTGCGGCGGTGCGGTACAGCGCTGACTACCCGCTCCCCACCCGCAGCAGCCTCATGACCGCCGGTGAATTTTTCACCTCACACCGGCTATGTTTATTGCCCTACGCCTGGAACATACAGTTCCGGGTGCCGGGCAAGTGAATTACTAATAACTGTATACTAAAAACCAGGGGGCCTCCAGCTGTTCTGAAACTACAACTACCAGCATGCCCGGACCGGCAAAGGCTGTCTGGGCATGCTGGTAGTTGTAGTTTCACAACAGCTGGAGGCCCCCTGGTTTTTAATATACAGTATTAGTTTTTACCTGCTCTGGCCGGCCCCCGCCTGCAGCCGCACACAGGAGCCGGCCCGGGCAGATAAAATCATAGGTTTTCCTATGCCGGACATCCCTATGTCCCGAAAAATCTTTTCGGGACATAAGGCTGTCCACGGGTCACTCACCATTCCCCGGCCGATGCGCGTCCTCCTCCGGTCCTCCTGCGGTCTTCCTGCGATCCTCTGCCTCTCTATGGTTGTACGCACGGGACCTCAGTGACGTCCCGTGCGTACAACCATAGAGGCGCCGGAGGACCGGAGGAAGACGCACGCCGACCGGGGCCTGGTGAGTGACCGGCGGTGTGTAATCTTCAGCGTTCCGGTCACCGCTCCTCCGGTCCCGGCACCTACTGCTATGGTCCATAGGCCATAGCAGTAGATGTGACACTGGGCCAGAGGAGCAGTGACCGGATCACTGTGGGGGCAGCACACAGAGATACAGCCTCCAGCCATACACTGTATATGGCTGGAAGCTGTATGTCTGTGGGGGGGAGCTGCCTACTATTGCGGGGGAACTATACTGCCAGCCATTGTGGGGGAACTATACTGCCAGCCATTGTGGGGGAACTATACTGCCAACCATTGTGGGGGAACTATACTGCCAACCATTGTGGGGGAACTATACTGCCAACCATTGTGGGGGAACTATACTGCCAACCATTGTGGGGGAACTATACTGCCAACCATTGTGGGGGAACTATACTGCCAACCATTGTGGGGGAACTATACAGCCAACTATTGTGGGGGAATTATACTGCCAACCATTGTGGGGGGGAGGGGGGAGGAGCTGCCTACCATTGTGGGGGAACTATACTGCCAACTATTGTGGGGGAACTATACTGCCAATCATTGTGGGGGGGAGGGGGAAGGAGCTGCCTACTGTTGTGGGGGAACTATACTGCCAACTATTGTGGGGGGAGGGGGGGAGGAGCTGCCTACCATTGTGGGGGAACTATACTGCCAACTATTGTGGGGGAACTATACTGCCAACTATTGTGGGGGAACTATACTGATATAAAATATTTTACTACAGTATTTGGTTCAGAATCTTTTTTTTCTAGATTTTCCTCCTTTAAAATTGGGTGCATCTTATATGCCGGAGCGTCTTATATGGCGAAAAATACGGTATATAATTGTACAAATGTATACAATTGGTTAATTACCTGTGCGGAGCGTGGCAGGACCTGCGGGTCACGTGATCAGGTAAACTCCATGGTTTTTGCTTAAGGACCTTTGGAGGTCCCTATGACGTATTACACCCATCATTCCTTGTAACGGTGAGTGACAGATATTTGGACCAATAAAAACAGCCCTGCCCATATAAGGGAGCGGCGGCCATTGCTCACTCTCTTTTCCTCGTGGGCTGTTGTGAGAGAAGGATCTGCGCTGCTGTCATCAGTGAGTTTAGGCCTGAGCCTTGCAGCGACGGCTGACCATTACAAAACCGAGAGTGTATCAATCCCTAAGCACTCTGCAAGATCACCGGACCGTATCTATCCCCTAAATCCAGAAGGATCTTCGCAAATTACCCTGAATTCAGAGACTTAAAGCAAAAGTCAAGGTCCGCAACAACTGTCAGTCACTGAAGTGTATAGAGACTGTATTGATGAGACTGTTACTGTTCATTGGATGTACCGCAAGCCTTTGAGTAAAGTTTATCCAAGTTCAAGTTCAGCTACCTTTTGGACCTTCATTTATTATTTGCATGCACCTATCGTTACTGGGAAGAGCGGCGATAGGCCGGAGAATTACCTTAGCATACCAGCCCTCAGCCTGGCGTCACAAACTATAGGGTTAACCTTAACCCCTGATATACTAAAGCAAAACCCTGACTACACTGCCCCTACCCCAAAGGCCTGCCACATAGGCTATCACTCTCTCTTGTCCATCTTGAACTTGGCACAGGGCAGCTCCCAGACCTTCAAAACTGGCATCAGTATATAGCTGGAATGGCTGACTGTAGTCTGGATACGCCAAGTTGGGTGGCTGCGAGGAACACTTTCTCTTGCTCTTCGGCCCAATCAATAGGTAGTCTTCCATTGTAATTCTCCTTCGCCGTTACCTGTAGTAGAGCTGTAAGGGGTTATGCAATTTGGGCGAAGTGTGGGATGAAACAGCGGTAGTAGCCGGCAGATCGCACGAAGCTCCTGACATCCTTCACAGTGCGCAGTGTAGGCCAGTTCTTGACAGCATCCACCTTTTCGTGATTTGGCTGAACTCCCTCTGCACTGACAATGTGGCCGAAGTAGTGGACTTGAGGATTGAGCAAGTGACACTTTGATGGTTTGATCTTCAGCCCATGTTTAATCAGGACTTGAAAGACGTCTGACAGATGACTGAGGTGTTCCTGGTAAGACATCGTTCAGGTACATTAAGACACTTTGGAAATTCAGATGTTCCAGGCACCTTTCCATCTGATGCTGGAATGTAGCAGGGGCATTGCACAGCCCAAATGGCATACTTTTGAACTCGTACAACCCCATAGGTGTCACAAAGGAGGTCTTCTCCCTTTCCTCCAAGGCCATGGGTACTTGCCAGTACCCGCTGGTTAAGTCCAGGGTGGAGAAGTAAACAGCAGACCTAGAGCCACTGGAGTGTATTTGGGTAAAACAGTAGCAGAATCAGACAGGTTCACTAACTGTACTGGGACCCTTCTGTTTGAGACGGTGACAAGACTTCTCGCAGCTCAGATTAATGGATGAACTTCTAGCTGCATAGGTTCCAGCAGAGCCTGATAATCCAGATTCTTGACTCTGGGACGTGCACGGAACCATATGATGGTTTCAGTGCAAGGTCACCGACCTAATATCTTCAACTCGTACTCTGCAGATGTCGCCTTGCTTGTTGGCAAACTTCTGTTCCGCTTGTAGAACTTTCAGGGGGTGCTGCACAGCCTGCCGGTCTGAAGGGGGCATATGGGGAAGAGAGGCATACAAGGCATCTAGGATCTCAGTAAAACAATTTCTCATAATGTTCATCCCCAATATAAATTCAGCTGACCCCTTATCTGTCACATTAGTTACAATCACTCCCTGCCCACTAAGTACATGCTCTCCCAACTGAATGGTTGGTTCCCAGTATCCATGTCTGGGGACTGGTTGCCCATTACCTGCCACTACTCTGAAATTAACATCATCAGGCTCACACTATAGACTAGCATCCCAATGCTGGTAGAAAACACGTTTAGATATGGTAGACACTTGTGATCCTGTATCTATTAACGCTGTATCTATTAACGCCTCTAAAGGTACACCTTCTACAATAACTGTTACAAGGGGGCAGGAGGCGACATAAAGTCCTGATTTAGGTTGTTCGGGGGTCGGACCTGATGACTGTTCTCTTGAGGGCCGGTCCTTTACCTCAGAGGGAATTCCGTTTAAACACAATGATTGCATTTTCCAGTGACCGGACTTGTTACAGTAAGTAAAGAAGGGACTGTCACTTCCAGAATACCTAGCAGGTGGAGGAGCACAGTAACTGGGATTACGTGGGGCAAGAGCAGAGGGGGGTTTTCTAGGCAAGGATTGTTCACAGGAGAGTGGAGCAGGCCGGGTGGCGAGCTCCTTGATAGCCTTAGTTCAATGTCTTGTTTAACACTCTGTAAGGCTAGGTTCAGACTACGGAATCTCCGGGCAGAAAATTTCCGCCCGGAGATTCCGAGTGTGGCCAACGCTGACTGAATCAGTCGGCGCTAGGACCGCGCGGACACTGCAGTCTCCAATAGACTGCAATGTGTTCCGCTCGGATTTCCGCCTGAAGAAAGAGCAACCCCATTCTTCAGGCGGAAATTTCCAAGCGGATTTTCCGTTCACAAATTCCACTTCACAAATTCCAAACTGTGAATTTGTGAACGGAAATCCATTCACTACACTATACATTTTAGCAAGCGGAATTTCCGCCTACAATTTCAAAGAGGAATTGCAGGCGGAAATTCCATAGTCTGAACCTAGCCTAAGTCTGAAGCCGTAGTGACTGACAGGGTTGCTTGTACTGGGGCGGGGACAGGGGACGGTGAGCTGGTGCAGGGGGAGTACAAACATTTTTGAACTCAGTCCAAGACTCAATAACTTGTATAGCTAGTCTCTTAAAAGCAGGAAATGACATGTTGGGGTTTTGGACTGCTAACATTCTCAGTTGGGCCTTGTCCCACTTATTATGGGTTTCCATCAAGAAATCTGTCCATTAACACTTTGTTGCCCTGCTCGGGAGTTATACCATCTAACTTCTGGACAGTCTCTAGGGCATTCTGCAGGGCTACAGCATACACTCTCAGGGTCTCACCTGGTTTCTGTCACCTTTCATACAGCCGGAGACGTACCTCTGATGGAGAATGGCACTCAAATATCTGATACAGTCCTTCAAAAATCTGTTCCACAGTCACCTGTTCAGATGCTGGCCAGGTGCGGACTTCCTCTAGCGCTTGCCCCTGGAGTTGTCCCCTTAGCAATTGTACCTGTTCGTTAGGAGGGAAAGAGTAAAAGGCAAACAAGCTCTGGATCCTCTCTTTGAAATCCCTCAGGGTGAAGGGGTCTCCATTGTAGGTAGGATGGACATGATTCCCCATGAATATCGATCCGGTCGCTGGAACGCCAGGATTGTTGATGCTTGCAGGAATAAGGACACTAGCTGCTGGACCAGGTGGTGGGCTCGCCACTGGAGATGGTGGGGCGCTGACGCCCGGTTGATCTGTGGTGCTGGGTTCAGAAATCTTGAGGAATTTTGAGTGCGCTGTCACTTTAACCCCTTAAGGACGCAGGATGTAAATGTACGTCCTGATGCGGTGGTACTTAACGCACCAGGACGTACATTTACGTACTAAGCATAACCGCGGGCATCGGAGCGATGCCCGTGTCATGCGCGGCTGATCCCGGCTGCTGATCGCAGCCAGGGATCCGCCGGCAATGGCCAATGCCCGAGATCTCGCGGTTGTCCGCCATTAACCCCTCTGGTGCCGGGATCAATACAGATCCCGGCATCTGCGGCAGTGCGCGATTTGAATGAATGATCGGATCCGATCATTCATAACGCCGCACGGAGGTCCCCTCTCCTTCCTCCGTGCGGCTCCCGGCGTCTCCTGCTCTGGTCTGTGATCGAGCAGACCAGAGCAGAAGATCACCGAAAACACTGATCTGTTCTATGTCCTATACATAGAACAGATCAGTATTAGCAATCATGGTATTGCTATGAATAGTCCCCTATGGGGACTATTCAAGTGTAAAAAAAAAATGTCAAAAAATGTAAAAGTAAAAGTAAAAAAAAAGTGAAAAATCCCCTCCCCCAATAAAAAAGTAAAACGTCCGTTTTTTCCTATTTTACCCCCAAAAAGCGTAATTTTTTTTTATAGACATATTTGGTATCGCCGCGTGCGTAAATGTCCGAACTATTAAAATAAAATGTTAATGATCCCGTACGGTTAACGTCGTGAACGGAAAAAAAAAAAGTCCAAAATTCCTACTTTTTTAATACATTTTATTAAAGAAAAAATTATAAAAAATTTATTAAAAGTTTTTTATGTGCAAATGTGGTATCAAAAAAAAGTACAGATCATGGCGCAAAAAATGAGCCCCCATACCACCGCTTATACGGAAAAATAAAAAAGTTATAGGTCATCAAAATAAAGGGATTATAAACGTACTAATTTGGTTAAAAAGTTTGTGATTTTTTTTAAGCGCAACAATAATATAAAAGTATATAATAATGGGTAACATTTTAATCGTATTGACCCTCAGAATAAATAACACACGTCATTTTTACCATAAATTGTACGGCGTGAAAACGAAACCTTCCAAAATTAGCAAAATTGCGTTTTTCGTTTTAATTTCCCCACAAAAATAGTGTTTTTTGGTTGCGCCATACATTTTATGATATAATGAGGGATGTCATTACAAAGGACAACTGGTCGCGCAAAAAACAAGCCCTCAAACTAGTCTGTGGATGAAAATATAAAAGAGTTATGATTTTTAGAAGGCAAGGAGGAAAAAATGAAAACATAAAAATTTTATTGTCTGAGTCCTTAAGGCCAAAATGGGCTGAGTCCTTAAGGGGTTAAGAAAGACAAGGTGCGTTCCCCTTTAAGAGAGCTGATGAGGTGCTGCAGCGGCTTCGGTTTGAAGGATGGGGTAACAACAGCAGACACTCCCCCTCTGTTTTGCAGGTACCCGGCGACAGGAGACAGAATAATGGTAACACACGGAGACTCTATATTGATGATCGGTGATGCTTTCAGGAATTGCATTGCAGCGTTGACTTTGTAGGTAACAGCTGAAGATGAACGCAGCAGCTGGGACTTTCAAGATGGCTGCGCCAAGGGAGCTTGGATCCGGAAAATCTTCTTTTTGGTTCCTCCTCACTGAATTGAAGAGGCGTCACAGCTGAGGACTGATGTGGGTGGAGCTTCGATGGGTCGTGCGGGCGGGAATTGCTGGACCAGATTAAAGGGGTACTCCACTGTAAAAAAATTTTTTACTAAATCAACTGGTGCCATAAAGTTAAACAGATTTGAAAATTACTTCTATAAAAGAATCTTAATTCTTCCAGTACTTATCAATTGCTGCATGATCCACAGGAAGTTCTTTCCTGTGGATCATGCTGACACAGTGTCCTCTGCTGACACCTTTAATTGATTCTGTAATAGAAGTAATTTACAAATCTGTATAACAATCTGGCCTCAGTTGATTCAAAAAAAATTTTTTCCAGTGGAGTACCCCTTTAACCCTTACAGACGGACTGCACGACTTCCACACTGTTCACAATGGCAGACAATAAACGTTTCTTCATCTCCCCCTCTATTTCACAAGTGCCTCTCGACATATAAGTTTTACTGACAAAGTATCGTACACTTTCTGGCTCAATTTATTTTCGTGCGAATTTCAGTCTGGGGAGGTATTTTTCGCATAAGCCGCACACCCATATCCTGTTCGTGATGCCAAAAGTTGTGGTGAGGTTGTGATGAAAGGGCAAATGTTATTATCCTAGGGGCAGATGGCATTAACCCCTTGTGTTCGTGATGTCAGGGCGTGGTTATCCTCTACACCACCCGAGGTATGGCCACTGGTTCCTGGGCCAGGCGGGGGCAAATAATCACTCCGATGCAAGATTACGGAACAACGGCAGCTTTACTGAGGCAGACAGATGGAATAGTCTTTACAGCTCAGTTAGGCCCAAGGAGATGACCAGTGACTTAAGGAGACTTGCGGGCTCGCTGGGACTTGTAGTGGACTTGGACTGAATTATGCAGACCCATGCTGACTTTAGCAGACTTGGCTGACTTGCCTATGACTAACTAGACTTCATCCCTGTGGTTGCTTACCAGGCTTTGACGTTGACCTGAAGAAGCACTTAGTGATTGAAGTGTGGCTGCGTGGTTAGGCCTAGGTCTCTCTCAGGACACCAGACACGCTCAGGTTTTGACTGTACTGTAGTTCAGCAAGGTCTAAACTTTGACTAAACTGTCTCCTCCCTCTTATATAAGGGAGCAAGTTGGAGGACTCCCATATGTGGTGTCTGGGGTGTTGCAACGGTGTAGCAGGGTCTGGTGGTATTAACCCTGTGGGGTAAGGTGTTATTAACCCCTGATTTGTCGCGATGCCAGGATGTGGTTGTTTTCTGTATAAGGCCCTGCCGACAACCAACCCAGAAACGGCAGGCAATAAAGGAATGTCCACAGCAGGAATTGTGCAAATAACTGGAACTTTTACTTAAACTTCTTATGGAACAGTCTTTACAGTTATGCAGTTACTCTAGAGGCAACCAGGATGCAGGATACCTCACAGGCTTGCTGGGACTTGTAGTATTGAGATTTATGCAGGCGACTGTGCTACTAATTGTATACTTGAGTTGAGTAGTAGTCACTAGAGCTTGATAACTCACGGTTTAAAGTGGCTGCAGGTTCCTTAGGCTTTGGCCTAGATGAGATGAATTTAGTAGTACAGTTATTGTGCTTGTCTGAAATCCAGGAGATAAGAGAGAGAATTTAGAGACTACAGCCCCTTATATACCAGGGGGGCTGGACTAAAGCCCATTGGTTGCAAAGGCTGTAGGTCCTGTACCCAGGAAACTCTGGTTATATCACATGAGAGTAGATCACATGACCCAGGAAGGTCCTATACATTTGTACAACTTTATATACACTGAACAATATGAACAATACATTGTATTACAATACAGGTATGACTAAGGCCTTGCTGGCCGAAAAGCATCACGTTACCTGAGTGTCCTATGTTTCCTATGGCAACTATGCAATAAAGCAGCTCAGTTTTACACGTGTGTGCGCTGGACATTCTTCCTCTTTTGAACAATATATTTACAATGCATTTATATGAAGCAATAACTGATGAGCAAGGGAGGGGGGGGGGCCTGCAGGAGAGCCCTATGGACTGCAGGGACTCTTCCTGAGGGGACTTAGGAAGGGTTCAGGACCATGTCCTGCACCGGGTCACCACAAACCCCCTTACTTTACAAAAGTCGTTCCCGACGTATGTCCCCTGAGGGAGAGGAACAGAATGGCCATAGGGAACGGAATGGAAGTCCTGAAGCATTAATCCAAATGTCCCAGTTCAGGCTGATGATAACAAAAAATGATGAAAAATATATATAGAGTCTCTGTGCATTTAAATAATGCCCATACAGGTTCTGGAACTTATTCACAAACAGGATGGTTGGCACTTATTCTGGATGGGATAAATCATGGATGGTCTGGATGGGATAAATCATGTTTTTTCTTTTTAGAACTTACTAAATAATACTAGCAATAACATCAATAACATGACAACTGTGTTATATTACACTTTCATACCTTTGGTATCATAACATCCGTCCATAGCTGAAAACTTTATCAACACATGACATTTGATATTTGATTTATGTCTGACATTTGACATTTGACTGACGTAGATATTTGACTATGACTATAGAATATTTTTGACTGACGCTTGACATGAAGTATGTATAATGACTGTAATGCTTTTACATACTGAAATTAATCTCACTGTTACCTTTTTATTGACATATATTTGATATAATACCACATATTATTTCCATTGTTATACACTGGTTGCGGATTGGGTTGCCTGAGGCTTTCTGCCCAATGCCTTAGCTACGAGGGTCTATCGGTACTACACACTTACCCCTAGATCTCTGGATCCAGATAACAATTTCACTTATTGTTACCTTTTTTGTATACGTGTGTTTTTTTAGTTAGCTACAGGAATACCTTCTGGCCACAAAAGCATCCTGAACATGTAGAGATAAGAAAAGAACATATTAATACATCACATTTGTGCAGTGGTATGGACTGGTAATAAACAGGTTACAGTCCCTAAGACTCATTTTCTTGTTTGCTTGTGAGATAGGTATTTGAACTTTTAGTGAGTTATGTGTACTAGACTTTATGAATGTACACTATTTGGACAGAAGTTTATTATCTGAATTATGTGTACACTGAATTTTATGAATGGGAAGTCAGTCTTGGTATCTGATGGGTATCTGTCTGATTAGGCGCTAGTGAAGGGTTGCGTTTATTGTTACTCCCAGAGGAGTTGGGAGAGCACCTTTAAAGAAACACTATAACACCTATAAGAAATATATATATATATTTTTTTTTCTTTACTTCTGTACAGGAATTATGTACTTCTGTACAGGGATTTGATACTTATGTACAGGAATGTATTTACATTTTTGACATTTTATGTAACCAGACATTTTATTTGTTTGGCATACAAAGGTTACATGCTAGCACCACAGCACTTGAGATATTCAGGTGACATTTACCTGCTGTTGGAGTGCAAAATTTTGTGCACAAAAATATATTATTATTATACCATTTACATTAACGGTTATGTAAGGCTCTACAGTCCATCTACATTATGGAGTCCTGAATAAAAACACGGCTATGCCAGGCACAAACTTATTAGGATCACCTCAGGCAAGGAGTCTCTCAGCCAGGGGCCGGGCACAAACTTATGAAGGTGGTTACGTTGCAAACAGGAGAACTTCTTGGCATAGTCCAGCCAGGCACTTTATCTGGAACTTGTTGCAGAACTGAAGAAAACCTGTAACAACAAGAGGATACTAGTGTACCACACAATTAGTGAATGAAAAACAATTTCAGAAGTTGGATCTTCTTTCCTCCCAACCTCGTCTATCAGCGTGCTTCCTACTTTGCGACATATAGCGAGGAGTACGAGGTTGGGCTTCCCTCATGGGGTTTACAATAGTGTCCCAAGAAACATTTGTGAGTCAGGACTGTGCCACTGATGGGTTCACGCTAACAACAACATTAATGTCAGCGGCTGAGGCCACTGGTACTACAGTTGGTGCCGGTTGGTTCGGCCTCCCCTCCTTAGGTGGAGTAGGCCACAGCACATCAGTTGGTGCCTGCTGTTTAGGTCACACCACCGCCTCCGGAGTAGGCCTAGGCATATATGTTGGTGCCCGTTGGTCAGGCCTCACCTCCTCAGAGGGAGTAGGCCTGGGCATGTTCTCTGTTAAAGATGATGCAGAACTGTACCTTGACATGTGCTTGGGATCCATGATGGGCACCTTGTACACTTCTTCTTCACAGGCTATCTCTGGCCACCTCATCGGCCGAATCCTGTGGGGATCTGCGTCCCAGTCGTCCCATGGGAAGTATGTGAATGGTATCTGAGTTGGATTTTTGGGCCTAGTTATGGCTGCAGCCCTTTCACCCCACAGACTCTTGACGGTGGGTGTACTCTACAATCTCCCCTCGCTCTAGGGAGTGATATCTTCTAGGCAGGTAGTCTCGCTGAACGGCCCTTCTATTGACTAATATGGTCCCTCCATACCGGCAGTCCTGGAGAGTACCAAAGCATCTTGCCTTGTCAAATTTTACAACTGCTGCGCGTCGGCGCTCTAAGGGTGGCTCACCCTCTTGAGGATAGTCCAGCAGGCGAATGTATAGAGCTTCCAGTTTTTTAGTGACCCTCTGTTGCTCTGCCAGGACTTCATAAGGGAGGCGTTTCGGCCCATATCTTTCTCTATGCTGGGCCCTTAACTTTTCAATGATGTTGGCAATTTCAGCCTCCCTGCTTGCCCTTTCTGCCTACTGCTGTGGGGACCGGGGGATGACACTTCCCTGGCTGGGGAAGGACGTGGTCCCGCATGTACTGTATGAGCGCAGGCTCGTTGCCGAACACCCACTGTGGAAGGGTGGGTGACCGCAGGTGTGCGCTAACTAGTGAAGACTTCTGTGCTAGGCCTTCCCTGTCAGGGCTGGAGGAGGATGAAGGAGTAGAAAAAGCAGCTTTGTCCGGCGTACTTACTTCCGACTCCTTGGTTGCGATCTCCGCCCAGGATCCCCAGTATCTGTGGTGAGGGGACAGTCTCACCGGCGATGCAGGTCCTGAAGTCTGCGGTGATTCCCCTCTCGGGGTGGCTGGCCACTCGTCGTCCTCTGGAAGCGGGGGCAGGTTGCAGGCCTCCTCAGCCCCAAGGGACAACTGCTGCAAGCGGTCAGCAAGTTCTTGGAAAAGTTGCGCTGCGGCTGTGGCAACTTTCCGCTGCTCCGGCGCCATCTTGCTGCTTTCCTCACATGTTGCGGTGGGCTCCGCCATCTCCGTACACCTCGCTGCCATCTCTGGACTGTAGAGGTCTGGCCACGTGGCTTTTTTTAGATGAGGCTTCAACAAAATGCCCGCCAGCCGGAAGGACGTCATCGGTGCAGCTCTGACTTCCTGTCCCCCGGCAAACACCAGCAGAAGATAACAGTTCCACTTTGGCATAGGAACAGCTACGCAATGTCCACACCCAGCGACGGGACGTAGACCAGTGCAGGACTTTTTGGCACGCTTTTTGGGTTCTGCCTTAACCCTTTCAGGTATGGTCTGAAGCGGGGCACGTAGCATGGCTTCATTCCTGATTTTACACATGGCCACAATACAGTATTCTTCACCTCCCCCTTACTTTTTCTTGCGCCCCGGCAAAGCACAATTTCAGCAACAATGTCCTGTACACTTTGGGCGCAATTTCGCTACTTGCGAAAACCCTGGACAGTATTCTATATACATTTTTGCATAAGGGGAGGACTATGGCACTTGCAATAACAGTGTACACCCGTTTCTCGTTGTGGGTGGTCAGGGTAGCTGAGATATTAAGGGCACACACCCGTATCATGTTCGTGACGCCAAAAGACTTGTGGTGTCTGGGGTGTTGCAACGGTGTAGCAGGGTCTGGTGGTATTAACCCTGTGGGGTAAGGTGTTATTAACCCCTGATTTGTCGTGATGCCAGGATGTGGTTGTTTTCTGTATAAGGCCCTGCCGACAACCAACCCAGAAACGGCAGGCAATAAAGTAATGTCCACAGCAGAAATTGTGCAAATAACTGGAACTTTTACTTAAACTTCTTATGGAACAGTCTTTACAGTTATGCAGTTTCTCTAGAGGCAACCAGGATGCAGGATACCTCACAGGCTTGCTGGGACTTGTAGTATTGAGATTTATGCAGGCCACTGTGCTACTAATTGTACACTTGAGTTGAGTAGTAGTCACTAGAATTGTGGATAGAGCTTGATAACTCACGTTTTGAAGTGGCTGCAGGTTCCTTAGGCTTTGGCCTAGATTAGATGAATTTAGTAGTACAGGTATTGTGCTTGTCTGAAATCCAGGAGATAAGAGAGAGAATTTAGAGACTACATCCCCTTATATACCAGGGGGGCTGGACTAAAGCCCATTGGCTGCAAAGGCTGTAGGTCCTGTACCCAGGGAACTCTGGGTATATCACATGAGAGTAGATCACATGACCCAGGAAGGTCGTATACATTTGAACAACTTTATATACACTGAACAATATGCACAATACATTTACAATGCATTTATATGAAGTAGAAACTGATGAGCAAGGGGGGGAGGAGCCCTGCAGGAGAGCCATATGGACTGCAGGGACTCTTCCTGAAGGGACTTAGGAAGGGTACAGGACCATGTCCTGTACCAGGATACCACACATAGGTCACCCACGAGTCATCTGGTCACTGACACCTTCCCTGGTTACATAGGACTTGGTAACAACATTGAAAGGCATATGAACATCAGAAAGTCAAATCAATAAATCACATAGGACACTGTTAACCATTCAGGATACACATTATGAAGGTGGACTCAGGGGACACTGAAACTCCTGTACTGGGCCACCACATGTGCGCAGCCAGCAACTGAGCGCAGGTCAGAGCCTTCGTAGCTGGAGCACACCAAAGGGCTCTGAGAGAAGGCCAGTAGTTCTGGTGGCGGAAAAGGTCCGGAGGTGCGGAGTCCTGGAGAAAGAAGCTCTGCTCCAGATTACTTCTACAATTTGTGCCCAATTGTGGTGTCAATAATAGAAAATGTGTTTGACACTATGCACTATTTTTTTCTCTCTGCTAAATTCTAGAGCCGAACTGACCCAGAACAGGACGGAGCAATCCAGCAATTTTAACCTAGCCTTAGGCTGTGTTCACACATAGTATTCTGATCTGTTTTTAGGCCAAAAGAGTGGACCTAAAACTGTAATGGAACGATTTTCAGCTTTTTTATTTTTATTTTGAACCCACTCCCGGTTTTGCCTAAAATACTGACCAAAATACTGTGAAAAGAATTGGACCTACATGCTGTGAATAAGAAAAATCTGCAGCATGTGCTAATTTCTGGTCCAGATGTGAATGGAGTTTTGAAGATCCCATCTACCTCCATTATACCGTATGTTGTTGCATATTGCTTTATCTTCTGAGAAACCTCTTGAGTCAAACAGTAGACAGGGAGAGGGGTAAGGAGGAGAAGCTGCAGCATCATCTCATGTATCGCAATAAGGCAGGGTGCAGACTATGAAATTTTAAAAGGTAATTCCTCTTAGAAAATCTGCACAGAAATTCTGGTGCAGTGGAATCTTATTGCTGCCAATGGCAATCCGCTGCACAGTGCACACTATAAAATTTCCTGCTATTGAAATTCCACCACCGAAAGAATGATCTTGCTCATTCTTTTGTCAAAATACTGCGGGAAATGCATTGCGGTCTATGGGGACCAACAATATCCTCGCGATCCAGCCAGCGAGTCAGCAAGTGTCAGCTGCCCTCGGAATCTCCAGATGGAATATTTTCCACCAGAGATTCCTCAGTCTGAACCTAGCCTTAAAGGGGTACTCAGGAGAAATAAAACTTATCCCCTATCCACAGGATAGGGGATAGGGGATACATTTCTGATTGTTAGGCTGCTGGTGTCCCTGTGATCTCCTGCAGGGGGCCCAGCTACTCACTCATTATCGTGCGCTCCCACCCTCAGAGACTCCGGCTCAGCTGGTGATTGGATAAGTGGGCAGTCACTAAAGCTTTTCTCTGAGGGTGGGAGCCAGAGCACGCCGAGGATTGGCGAGTAGCCTGGCCCTGTGCAGGGAATATTTCATGTGGATAGGGAATATGTTTTATTTCCCACAAGTACCCCTTTAAAGAGTACCTGTCGTCAAGCTTTTCATATATTATTCCTTATGAAAAGTTATGTCTCCTTGCCATGTATCTATATATAAAAAAAAAATCTATATTTCTATCAGAATTTTACCTTTGAAAAAGTGGCCACCAGGGGTCTCTGTTCCATAGTGTCCAGCAGGCCCCACATAGCCTCCGTAATTGTGCCGGACTGGCACAAGTCCAAACTCCAGAAGTGCAGGTGGGGCGGGACATGAGCAATGATGTTAATCATGCTGGCGGGAGTGAGCGTTGTGCATGCCGTGCACTGCGCACGGGGCTCTCTGAACACAGAGATTTTCAATGCCCCCTGCCTGTTGTCCCTGCCCATTACATAAACTCTGCACGCCCATGAGCCCTCCCACCACCCCCCTGCCTTGTGTCCCTGCCCCTCACATAATTTCTGCCTGGCCATCAGGCTGCAAAGACAGCATACAGGAAGAAGGGCGGAAACGAGCCCTGACAGGCCTCAGATGACGTTGCATCTGCCACGCCACGCCCCCTTCCTCCCTCGCTCACGGCAGGAGCCTGAGCAGAAAAAGTGAATGGGAAAAAGGTACAGTATTTACATGCAGTTTTAGAAAAAAAAAATACAGGGATAGAGTCAGTGAGTGTCAGGGACAGATGGGGGGGGGGGATTAGGGACAGTTTAGTTGATGGCAGGTACTCTCTAAGTGTAGGTAGATAGGTGATTGCTGGTATCTCTATCAAGAAGTGCCCCAAAGATGCTGGATTGGAGTATCCCACTAAATGCAGCAGAAGCCTCCATGACCAGCAGACCCGCTTTTATAACATCTGAGCATTGTTTTGTTTACATATAATGATAACAAAGAAATGCTTATAGGTCTGTTTGTAGAAAAGAATTCTGATCTATAGATCTCTGTGGTTTTTGTTGCACATGCTTGGGTAACTGCATTTCCCTCTCATTCATGGCATGCACAGATGGATTAGTTATTTAGTGTTGTTTTACCGGGCACACGCATTCCTTCTCACTGGTTACGCCAGCTCCCCTGGAAGTAAAATAGTTAAGGTGTTCTCACCCCTCCCTGACTGGTGTTATCTAGTTACATGCAAAGACACATATGCAGAGTCATCTGCTATCTAGCCTCATTCAGATGCCTATAACTTAACAAACAAAGCTGCAAGATTTGTGCAGGAGATTTTTACATGGACCACACCTCCACGACAAACTTTATGGGAGGTAGAAGTTTTTTTTTATTCCAAATGAAAATATGTATTTAAATATCCAAGGTCTAATCTGTCTATACAAATCCTGACAGCCAGGTATTGTGCCACACTCCATTGTAATGAACATTGCATTATGGCCAGTTGCATTCAAGTAAAACTAGATGTACACAGAGATATTGGCCCAGATAAGGCTTCTTTCACACTACTGTTTTTGCCTGGTAGGTGATGTCCGTTAGGAAGATAGCTAAATAATTTGTGCATGTGCCATCTTTTTCTCCCACTATCTTCGGCCGCAATAACGGGAGTTATAACGGACGTGAGGGAAATCCCATTCAAGTGAATGGGATCCCCTTTGCCCGTTATGTCTCCCGTTATGCTCCGTTACAATAACAGACATTAAGGGTGGTCAAAGTGAAAAAAAAAAAAAAGAGCCCTTAACGTCCGTTTCTAACTGAGCAACTTTTACAGTGTGAAAGAAGCCTATGTCAGATGTCTCGATTAGGGCTGACAAGGGATCTATGTGGCTGATAAAGCTATAGTGCACCCCCTATCCTTATCTTGATAAGGGTGATAATCAAGGGTCAAGTCTCAGGAAAAGTGTGGGAACTCACCCAAGATTTCCACTCAAGGGATGGTCCTGTAGGACTCCTGCTAATGGGAACAGTGCCCTTGCTGGGGGAAAAGTGCAGGAACTCCGTTCCCATGTGTTCCTGCATAACTTCAGCCCTGGTGACAATGTTTACCCAAATCCCCATAACCCCCAATCCCATTAGGCCCTGGCATTTGCCATGTCTGTCTGATGCAGATGCTGGACCTGGTCCCAGTAATTTAATATATAAATATAAATCTGAGTTGTGCACTTATTTTAGTTGGACAGCACAGTGCTTCAGTGGTTGGCACTGTTTCCTTGCAGCACTGCATCGAATAAGCCAGTGTTTCCCAACCAGGGTGCCTTCAGCTGTTGCAAAATTACAACTCCCAGCATGTCCGGACAGATAAATCTGGTCCATAATTGTTGGAAATGTCTGGTAACAAAGCTCACATTTCCTTGATAATCTGGGATGAAGACAAGTGGCTACAACAGGTACCCCTCTAGATTTACAATTTCTTGATATTTCACAATTGCTGTAGACTACTCTCTCTAGCACTCATATTAGTTAGATCATGACTAAAGGTTAGACCAGCCTGAAACGCGTTCATCTTTGCAATTTCCCAAGTCTTTTCCCCCTTTTATCGTGCACTTTTGTATAGCATTTTAAAGCAATACAAATGAATGTTCTTCCTTTGTCCAAGCACCATTCGGTCAATCTAGTCTGCCCAATAAACCTTCTACGCAGAGGTATTAAGGGAGAAATTTGGCAAATATAAACATATCCCCTATCCACAGGATAGGGGATAAGAAACTGATCGTGGGAACTGGACGGGACCCAGCGCTCAATGTAGAGAGCATGCTACAGGCACTCTATTCATTTCTATGGGAGCACCTGCGGATAAGTTTACTTTTACCAACAGTCATTTTTTAATAATTTGACAGATAGTTCAAGGGTATATTCATAGATTAATCTTTACCTTTATGTAATTTTGCCACTATTCCTTGATGTCATTAGATCATCATATGTCATTACATTATGTCCTTCAGATCATCACTAGACCAAGACACTGGAGGAAAACTGAAGATAGACTGAAGCAGTGTTTTTGACTCTTTCTGTAACATCTGCAATGACAATCCGTTAATGTTCCATCCCAGGAGGCCATGTAACAGGTGGCATGTGGCTTTTTGCAGCCTTATGTGTGCCATCTAAAATACACGCACCACTGACTTTATATAGGTTTAACCTATTACATCTCTGGAATCGAAAAGAGTTCAGTTGTAGATTATAATCACTTTGTTTTTTTGATTCTCAAGTTTTCCAGAATAAGCTGCCTTTAAGAAACTAATGTTAAGCCTTATCATAATTTAATAAGATTCGTACAGGACTTAATTGCTTAGGTGACATAGTAAATCTGGGTGGCATGCAGGAATTTTGTCATGTGTTATAGGAATGTCATAAAATGTGATTGCGGGGGGTGTAAAATGTTTTGGAAGTATTTAATGGCCGATGTTAATTGTGTTGGCTTCAGGAGGAGGATTTTAGCTACAGAGGAGATGCCACAATAGCAGCGTGCAGTTGTGAAAAGGGGAGAGCTCAGTCTAGAAAGAACAGCAGGGGGGCCTGTCTGAAACTGGTCCGAGAGGTAAAATGGGGTTACAAGAGCTGCCAGTTTAGAAGGACGCATCTTCAAACACAAGCGTGCACAGTGCAAGGCATTTTTCAGCTGCAGGAAAAAATTATTATATGTAAGTAAGTACTGAAAGAGATTTAGACATTTTACAGATTGTGGGGTAGTATTAGCAGCTTTTACATTTTTTTCTAGGCCTCATTTACAAGAGTTTTGCTTGTGCACATGAAAACTGCACCACTTCAAGTCCAGACTCACGCATGTCTCTTTGGTTTAAATCTGTATTAAAAAAAAACTAATGTAAAACACCTGCAATTTTTTTTCTACTTTCTATAAAAAAATGTTGTGACATTTTCCTGGTGTTTTAATAGTACTTTTTTAAATGATTTCATTTTGTTACATTTTTAAAGCATACTAAAATCCCAGCCTATGGAAACATTTACAGTGTAGCTGTTACCAACATGAAATTGTCTAGTAAGCTTAAAATGTATAGTAAGCTTAATGAAAATGTCTAAGAAGCTAGAAACTAAAGGATAGATAGCTTCGTTAATGTCTAGATAGCATTTATGTCTAGATAGCACCAATGTCTAGATAGATTTCTATTGTCTAGTCCAGATACTAGTAAGAGTATCAGAGAATGTAAATGTGTTCAATGTTTACTTAGGATGTATAGTCAAGTTATAAATCATCCTGTCCTAGTCCCTCTGTCTTAGGGGACAGGCGTCGAGGTCTATTTATCTTAAGTAAGCGGGTTTGTGGTGTCCCGGTACCGTATCCTATCTGATACCTGCGTATGTGGGTCCCCTTAGCAAGAGTCCCTAGGACGTCGGGGTCCCCATTGTCTAGTTCACCCCTGGTCACCTCTCATCCAGATAGTTATTGCACTAATAGCTTACTTAGGAAGCATGTAAATATGATATCAATGCCTATAAATAGTTAATTACCTGTCTATAGCGTAGCAGGACCTGCGGGTCACGTGGTTAGGTGAACTCTATGGTATTTCTGCTTTAGGACCTTTGGAAGCCCCTGTGACGTAGTCAATCCCATCACACTGTGTAACAGTGAGTGACGGATGTTCGGACCAATCAGATTCGCCCCACCCCTGCCCATATAAGCGAGTGGCGGCCATTGTTCTCTCTCTTGTTCCCGGGCTGTCAAACGAGCAGGATCTGTGCAGCTGTCTATAGCAGTGAGTTTAGGCCTGAGCCTTGCGGCAACGGCTGATATATCTACGATCGCGAGTGTATCAATCCCTAAGCCTGCTGCAGGATCACCCCCCCTTATCTATCCCCTAAATCCGGACGGATCTGCAATAATTACCCTAAATTCAGAGAGTTTAATTTCATTCAAGGTCCGCAACAATTGTCAGTCATTGAGATATATAGAGACTGTTTGCCTGAGACTGTTATTGTTCATTGGATGTACCGCAATCATCTAAGTAAAGTTCTTCAAGTTAAAGTTCAACTACTTTGTGAATCTTCAGTCATTTTATTACATGCACCTATCGTTACTGGGAAGGGCGGCGATAGGCCGGAGAATTTCCTCAGCATACTAGCCCTCAACCTGGCATCACGAACTATAGGGTTAACATTAACCCCTCATTTACCGAAACAATACCCCCCGGGCCGGATTAACGTAGGGGCGGATGGAGCTGCAGCTCCAGGCCCCTGCGTTAAAATAGGCCCGGTGGCCTGCACAAACGGCCGCACAGACCAAGGGCTGCAACATGCTGGGACCGGTGCTGGCACGGTTCCTGCATGTGCATAACCGGACGCTTCACCTGCGGGCCCCATCGTTCCCCCTGCGACTGGGCCAGCAGGTGATGGACCGGGACGCCAGTAGATCTGGGACACCTGTCCCGAATCTCCGAGCGACCGCAGCTTTTAACACTGAGTGCGCCTTTAAGACCCACACAGCGTTGAGCGTGCGCTCGTTGCGGCAACTGACGTAACAGGAAGGAGCCGGCGGCTCCGTCCTGTCACTCCAGCCCGGGCTTCCTGTGTGGCAGCGGCTCTGCGGAGGCTGTCAGCACAGAAGAGAAGAGGCGAGAACAAGAGCTGCGGGCGAACGAGACAGAGGTGAGTGTTTTTTTTGTTTTGGTTTTTTGCTGGGGGCATTATTATGTGAGGGGGCATTACTTATATGGGGGCAAAGTGACGGGGGCATTACTTATATGGGGGCAAAGTAATAATAGGTAATGCCCCCCTAACTTTGCCCCCAATAAGTAATGCCCCCTCACATGCCTCCCATACATAATAATGCCCCTCACATGGCCCCCATATATAGTAATGCCCCCATATAATAATGCCCCCTCACACGACCTCCATATATGGGGGCATTACTATATCAGGGGGAATATGTGTGTGAGGGGGCATTAATATGTGAGGGGGCATTAATATGTGAGGGGGCATTAATATACGAGGGGGCATTAATATGTGAGGGGGCATTAATATGTGTGGGGGCCATGTGAGGGGGGCATTAATATGTGAGGGGGCCATGTGAGGGGGGCATTAATATGTGAGGGGGCCATGTGAGGGGGCATTATTATATGTGGGGGCCATGTGAGGGGGCCATTAATATGTGTGGGGACCATGTGAGGGGAGCATTATTATATGTGGAGGACATGTGAGAGGGGCATTATTATATGTGGGGGACATGTGAGGGGGGCATTATTATATGTGGGGGACATGTGAGGGGGGCATTATTATATGAGGGGACCATGTGAGGGGGGGCATTATTATATGTGGGGGACATGTGAGGGGGACATTACTATATGTGGGGGACATGTGAGGGGGGCATTATTATATGTGGGGGACTTGTGAGGGGGGCATTATTATATGTGGGGGACATGTGAGGGGGGCATTATTATATGTGGGGGACATGTGAGGGGGGCATTATTATATGTGGAGGACATGTGAGGGGGGCATTATTATATGTGGGGGACATGTGAGGGAGCATTATTATATGTGGGGGACATGTGAGGAGGGCATTATTATATGTGGGGGACATGTGAGGTGGGCATTATTATATGTGGGGGACATGTGAGAGGGGCATTATTATATGAGGGGGCCATGTGAGGGGGGGGGGCATTATTATATGTGGGGGACGTGTGAGGGGGGCATTATTATATGTGGGGGACATGTGAGGGGGGCATTATTATATGTGGAGGACATGTGAGGGGGGCATTATTATATGTGGGAGAAATGTAAGGGGGGCATTATTATATGTGGGGGAAATGTGAGGTGGGCATTATTATATGTGGGGGACATGTGAGGGGGGGCATGTGAGGGGGGGCATTATTATGTGTGGGGGGCCTGTGAGGGGGGCATTATTATGTGTGGGGGCCATGTGAGGGGGGCATTATTATGTGTGGGGGCCATGTGAGAGGGCATTACTATATATGGGGCAATGTGAGAGGGCATTACTATATATGGGGGGGGTCATATGAGGGGGCATTACTATATATGGGGGAAATGTGAGGGGCATTACTATATGAGGGGGCATTACTATATATGGGGGCAATGTGAGGGGGCATTATAATCTATGGGGGTAATGTACGGAGGCATTATTATATATGGGGCAATGTAAGGGGGCATTACTATATATGGGGGGGTCATGTGAGGGGGCATTACTATATATGGGGGGGGGTCATGTGAGGGGGCATTACTATATATGGGGGCAATGTGAGGGGCATTACTATATGAGGGGGCATTACTATATATGGGGGGTCATGTGAGGGGGCATTATAATCTATGGGGGTAATGTAAGGAGGCATTATTATATATGGGGCAATGTGAGGGGGCATTACTATATATGGGGGCAATGTGAGGGGGCTTTATATTATATAGAGGCAATGAGAGGGGGCATTATAATGTATGAGGACAATGTTGGGGCTGTATACTATACAGGGGCACAGAAGGGACTACTATATGGAGCAGTGGAAGACATATAGGGGGTTTGTATAGAGGTGAGGACTTTGCTGTAGCGAGAATCCTAAAATGTTTGTCCGGCAGATTCGGAGAAGACGAGTTGTGATGGGGAGAAATCTTCATGATGACCGAGGACAGACGGAGAAGAAAGAGAAAAGTGAACGACTCAGATCAGAGTAGACGCCCCGTAAGTATATAACTATAATAACCTATATGGTCTGCAGAACCTGTGTACAGCTCAAATCTATTCCTGTGTAGGGTTATTGATCTTTTGTATACTGTACTGGTTTTTATTCAATAACAATATAGCAGTGTTAGTGGTAATGGTAGTGGTCATGGTGTGATAGATTTATATGTCCCTTGTATTGTAGTGTTATTAGTGATACTGGTCTGTGTATAGGCCGCATCACATTTTCTATGTTCACGAGGCAGTGAGCGTCTGTATACAACCTGTCAGGTTGCCATGATTACTTACACATGTGGTGAGTGTTTTTGACCTAACCCCTCCTCCGCCATTGTTTTTAATTCTCTTGTAGATACGTATTTAATCATGATTATATTTTCACTATGATCGGTTTGGTGATATGTAAATGTAATAACACTAAACACATTGTATTTCATTGCACGCATATATCCATACAATGGTCCCTCAAGTTACAATATTAATAGGTTTCGGGACGACCATTGTATGTTGAGACCATTGTATGTTGAGACCATAACTCTATGGAAACCTGGTAATTGGTTCTGAAGCCCCAAAATGTCATCTGAAAATAGGAAAAAGTGAGGATTAAATAAAAAATAAGTAGATAACTAATATAGATAAAGGAAATCCTTACACATAAATAAGAAAGATCTGCTGGGAGCTGTAATCACTGTCTATTTCAGTGTTTTCCAACCAGGGTGCCTCCAGCTGTTGCAAAACTACAATTCCCAGCATGCCTGGACAGCCAAAGGCTGCTCTTAATCCGGCCCTGAATACCCCTACTACCAACACCCCCCAAGGGCTACCACATGGCCATGTGCAAAATAGGGGTATGGTACAAGAAAGTTGCGGTCTACTTGGTACAGGTTGCCATGTACAACTCTTTTGTACTGTCCCAGTACGCTGGCAACACAGGGACATTCCTCCAGTTCCAAGAAGAATTCCTGAGGGCCCTGATCTTTGGCGACCGGGAAAGAGCAGGCCAGAGTTCCCAAGAAACTGGAAATATAGGTGCCAGGATCATCCCCGGCCAATACTTTCCAGGTGAGGTCTCCCACACTGGAAAGAAGGGACAATCCCAGAAAAAATGCAGAGTGTGTAACAGAAGGGGGATACAGAATGACACCACCACTCAATGTGACACTTGCCCCGATCAGCCGGGCCTCTGCATTAAAAACTGCTTCAGGCTGGAACTCCACTGAGGTTTTTTTTTTTGCAAAAACGCCATTAAAATAGCCAATTTTCCTGCACAGCGTTTTTTCAGTGAAAAAATGCCACGGCCAGATGTTAGCTGCAAGACAATAGTAAACTGCAAAATGCCAGATTCACTTGGCGTTTTTCAGTTTGGTGTTTTTTTAATCCTTTTGGCGTTTTTCAGCAATTTTGGGCTCAGAGGCTGGATTTTCGAAACGCCCGACAAAACCTAGTTTGGCGTTTTTTCCCCTGAAATCGTGGCGTTTTCCTCCCATTGAAGTCTATGGGAGAGCAAAAACGCCAAGTAAAACGCCATGTTGGTTTTAAATTTTGCGTTTTTGCCGGTGGTTTTTATTCTTTTTTGGACTTTAGCGATCCAAAAAAATTATGGAGATACCTTTTTTTATTAAAATTTCGTAGGGTACCATAAAAAAAAATAATAATAAAAAAGATACAGTAGTGATGGAAAAAATTGTATCTAACGAAATGTCTCTTTTTCATTACAAAATCTTTTATTTTAAATTAATTTAAAATTAATTTTTAAACAGGGATCAATTTATGTGAGCGGGTAAAGCACTAAAAATTTAGCCAACAATAATAAAAATGTAGTGTGTGTGCGTGTTTTTCACTTTATTATTTTTTACATTTTTTAGGTAGCACTACTACTCCCAGCATGGAACAGGACAGGGGTTATTATAAGTGAGGGGCACATGTCAGGGGGGCATTATATGTGGGGGGCACAGGACAGGGGGTATTATATATGAGGGGCACATGACAGGGGGGGCATTATATGTGAGGGGCACATGACAGGGGGGCATTATATGGGCACATGACAGGGGAGGGCCTGTCATGTGCCCCTCACATATAATGCCCCTCTGACATGTGCCCCTCACTTATAATAACCCCTGTCCTGTGCCCCCCACATATAATGCCCCATGTCCTGTGCCCCTCACGTATAATGCCCCCTGAGGGGGCAGGACAGGGGGCATTATATGTGAGGGGAACATGAGGGGGGCATTATATGGGGGAGGGCACAGGACAGGGGTTGTTATAAGTGAGGGGCACATGTCAGGGGGGCATTATATGTGGGGGGCACAGGACAGTGGGTATTATATATGAGGGGCAAATGACAGGGGGGGCATTATATGTGAGGGGCACATGACAGGGGGGCATTATATGGGCACATGACAGGGGCACTACTCCCAGCATGGAACAGGACAGGGGTTATTATAAGTGAGGGGCACATGTCAGGGGGGCATTATATGTGGGGGGCACAGGACAGGGGGTATTATATATGAGGGGCACATGACGGGGGGGGGGGCATTATATGTGCACATGACAGGGGGGCATTATATGGGCACATGACAGGGGGGGCCCGGTCATGTGCCCCTCACATATAATGCCGGTGACATTTTCTCCTGTTACCACTTGTGAAAATGAAAAATTTGGGGTAACCCCAGCATTTTAGTGTAAAAAATAAAAATTTTCCTTTTCACTTTAATGAACATTTTTCAAACACCTGTGGGTGTTAAGGCTCACTCCACCCCTTTTTATGTGCCTTGAGGGGTGAATTTTCCAAAATAGTATGCCATGTGTTTTTTTTTTTTTGTTGCTGTTCTGGCACCATAGGGGCTTCCTAAATGTGACATGCCCCCCCCCCCCCCCCCCCCATTTCAGCAAAATTTGCAAATGTGACTCCTTCTCTTCTGAGCATTGTAGTGTGCCGACAGTGCACTTGACGTCCACACATGGGGTATTTCCATACTCAGAAGAGATGGGGATACAAATTTTGGGGGATATTTTCTCCTATTAACCCTTGTAAAAATTTAACATTTTGGGGAAAAATTGCATTTTAGTGAAAAAAATAATAATAATTTACACATCCAAAGTCGGCAAACACTTGTGGGGTGTTAAGGCTCACTGTACCCTTTGTTACATTTCTTGAGGGGTATAGTTTTCCAAAAAAGTATGCCATATTGTTTTTTTTTTGCTGTTCTGGCACCATAGGGGCTTCCTAAATGCGACATGCCCCCCCCCATTTCAGCAACATTTGCAAATGTGACTCCTCTTCTGAGCATTGTAGTGCGCCAGCAGAGCACTTGACGTCCACACATGGGGTATTTCCATACTCAGAAGAATTGGGGTTACAAATTTTGGGGGCATTTTCTCCTATTATTCCTTGTAAAAATGTTAAATTTGGGGGGAAACCAGCATTTTAGTGAAAAAAATAATAATTTACACATCCAAATTTAACGAAAAGTTGTCAAACACCTGTTGGGAGTTAAGGCTCACTGGACCCCTTGTTACGTGCCTTGAAGGGTGTAGTTTCCAAAATAGTATGCCATGTTTTTATTTATTTATTTTTTTTAAATTTTTTTTGCTGTTCTGGTCATAGGGGCTTCCTAAATGTGACATGCCCCTCAAAAACCATTTCATAAAACTCACTCTCCAAAGTCGCTCCTTCCCTTCTGAGCCTTGTAGTGCACCTACAGAGCACTTGACATACACATATGAGGTATTTACTTACTCAAGAGAAATTGGGTTACAAATTTTAGGAAGATTTCTCTTCTTTTACCCCTTGTAAAAATTCAAAAACTAGGTCTACAAGAACATGTGAGTGTAAAAAATTAAGATTTAGAATTTTCTCCTTCAATTGTTGCTATTCCTGTGAAACACCTAAAGGATTAACAAACTTTCTGAATGTCATTTTGAATACATTGAGGGGTGCAGTTTTTATAATTGGGTCATTTATGGGGTATTTCTAATTTGAAGGCCCTTCAGATCCCCTTCAAGACTGAACTAGTAGCTGAAAAATGTTGCTTTTGAAAATGTTGTTAAAAATTGGAAAATTGCTGCTGAACTTTGAAGCCCTCTGATGTCTTCCAAAAGAAAAAACATGATGAATTTATGATGCCAACACAAAATAAATATATTGTATATGTGAATCAATATATCATTTATTTTTAATATCCATTTTCCTTATAAGCAGAGAGCTTCAAAGTAAAAAAAAATGCAAAATTTTCTATTTTTTCATCAAGTTTTGGAATTTTTCACCAAGAAATGATACAAGTATCGACATAATTTTACCACTAACATAAAGTAGAATATGTGACAAAAAAACTATCTCGGAATCAGAATGAAAAGTAAAAGCATTCCAGAGTTATTAATGCTTAAAGTGACAGTGGTCAGATGTGCAAAAAATGGCCGGGTCGTTAAGGTGAAAATGGGCTGGGTCCTTAAGGGGTTAATAACCTAACACCACCATGCAGCCAGACAGGAGAGTTGTGATCTGATCCCACATAGATACAGAAGAAATGCAGATGGGAACAGCAAAACAGAAGGAACCAGGCTGTACACAAGCCATACTTGCTTGGCAGTTCATGTTGTTGGGATGGAGCAAGGTAAGTAGCTGTACCCCACCTCATAGGCCACCTTCCAAAGAGATGTAGTAAGGCTTCTGATGCTTTGAAGTTGAATTGATGAGCTAAGGAACCATCTTCCATCCTAACGAACATATCTGCTGAGGACTCAACAAATAAGAACTAGGAATGGCCAGTTAAGACATAAAGCAAGCTTTTAAGATATCCATTTTAAATGGATATCCTTCATCGATATAAGTGTATTCCTTGGAACAATTGTAGGTCCTGTACATCTATGCTTGTCAGAACTTCTCTTGGCCTTTTCAGCAACACTCTCCAGACTCTTGAGAACTTCTGTCCAGATATCTTGATATTTTAAATTTTTTTTACAAATATTTCAGTCAAATAATTTTTTTCTGACATTGGTTGCGATCTACTCCCTCATCTAATCTCAGGATGATTCACTCTGAGGAAAGGTACCCAGAAGAGAAGTCGAGTGCCTTCTTCAATACCTTACACAATGCTTTCAAGAACATGGAGGCAAACTGCACTCCCCAATCTGAGACCAGGGGCGGATCCCTGGTTTAGTCTCGGGAGGGGATCTATTAGAGAATTTTGTGTTGGCGGACAGAAAATAAGGTGTTGCTTAAAGAACTTACAATATTATTAAATGTATCCAGTATAATAATCAAATATACCAATTGCCACAGAATGGGAAAGCGCTAAAGAAGTTTTTACCATTTAAAATTACAGCTCCCAGTATGACCTAAGTAGTGGTGAGGAGATGCTGGGAGTTGTTGTTTCACCCATCATTACTGCAAAACTTACAAGTGATTACAGCTCTGATGGGAAATAGTGAGGAGAATACACGATGATATCAGTGACTACAGGTGACATCTTCTCTATAGTGAGGAGAATACACAATGATATCAGTGACTACAGGTGATGTCTTCTCTATAGTCTTCCCTTATCTAATTCAGATGGTACATACCACCGGGTCCAGCTAAATATTCTCGCTGCATAACTTGACGCCCAGACGGCTCCTCACTATGTCAGCGGATTCTGATCCTCTATATGAAAACAATTATTATTATAATATATAATATAATTCTGACACACTGTACCCTCCGAATATATTACAACTCACTTTACCCTTTGAATACAATACTGCCACACACTGTACCCTCTGAATATAATACTGCCACACATTGTACCCACTGAATATAATGCTGCCACACGACGCCGGCGTGTTCACCATACACGCACCAGCTCCGGACACCGCTCCGGCACTCGCTGCCATTGCAGCGTTTTATGCGTGCATCTCTATCAACAAACTCACCAGGTGGTCTCTCAAATTAGCCCAGTATCCACACTTAATCGTTGCGCCAAGGACCCTGAGGGGAATGAATGGTGGATTACTGATCGCCTTAAGCTTCTAGAGAGACACGGGCAGTGATAGTCCATTTCCCTTTTTTTGCATATCATTTGGAGTACAATGTATCTGCTCTCCATTCTATTACTTGGATACATATGAACACAATAAGTTGATTTCTAGTCCCCTGATGAAGTGGTGGGAACAAATTTACTTATCAGTTCCACCCATGGAAACGCGTTGGGACAAGGGACTTTATAACAGTTATTCTAAATACAATTATTCTGTTCGTTCATTAATAGTGTTGATATGGTGACATGTTGACAAGTACTAAGAAGCAGTTTGACAAGTATTAATTAGCCTTTGTAGTGACACGAGGCTGATACATGAGCGCCATACGTTAGTCAACTAGCTCTCTAGCGTTTTTTTCTTTTTTGGTTGCACTATTAGAGCACTATTATTTGGTTAAGATTTTTAAGCGTATAACTATTAAAAGTTACATTTTAATAAGGCACCTCAATCCTTCACAGGGATCAATTTTTCTTTTTTCTGCCACACACTGTACCAACTGAATATAATACTGCCACACACTGTACCCACTGAATATAATACTGCCACACACTGTACCCAAAGAATATAATACTGCCGCACACTGTACCCACTGAATATAATACTGCCACACACTGTACCAACTGAATATAATACTGCCACACACTGTACCCACTGAATATATTACTGCCCACACACTGTACCCAATGAATATAATACTGTCACACACTGTACCCACTGAATAATAGTGCCACACACTGTACCCAATGAATATAATACTGCTGCCACACACTATACCAACTGAATATAATACTGCCACACACTGTACCCACTGAATATAATACTGCCACACACTGTACCCAAAGAATATAATACTGCCACACACTGTAACCTCAGAATATAATACTGCCACACACTGTACCCTCAGAATATAAAACTGCCACACACTATACCCCAGAATATAATACTGCCACACACTGTACCTCTGAATATAATACTGCCCACACACTGTACCCTCAGAATATAATACTGCCACACACTGTACCCTCTGAATATAATACTACCACACACTGTACGCTCTAAATATCCCTCTGAATACAATACCGTGATGTATTGTGGCTAATGAAAACCGTACTACCCCACAAATTCCTTATACTCTGTGCTCCTCATATATAGTAGTAATGCCCCATCCTGTGCCCCCACATATAACTATGACCTGTCCTGTTCCCCCTCATAATAATAATGTCCTCTGTCCTGTGCCCCTACCATATAATGCCCCCTGTGCTGTGCCTTACCATATAATGCCCCTGCAATGTTCCCCTTACATATAATGCCACCCAATCCTGCTCCCTCAGGGGGCATTATAAGTGGGGGGAACATAACAGGGGGGCATTATAAGACAGGGCACATTATATGTTAGGGGCACATGACAGGGGGGAATTATATGTGAGGGGCACATGACAGGGGGTTCCTCACTTATAGTGCCCCCCTTTCATGTGCCACTCACATATAATGCCCCTGTAATGTTTACCTCACATATAATGCCCCCTGTCCTGCCCCTTCAGGGTGCAATATAAGTAAGGGGCACATAACAGGGGGCATGATAAGTTGAAGTACATTATATGTTAGTGGCCCAAGACAGGGGGGCATTATAAGTGAGGGGCCCAAGAAAGGGGGGCATTATAAGTGAGGGCCTGTTATGTGCCCCTCACTTATAATGCCCCCCTGTCATGTGTCCCTCACATTTAATGCCCCGTGTCATGTGCCCCTCACATTTAATGCCCCCTGTTATGTGCCCCTAACTTATAATGCCCCCTTCATGTGCCCCTCACATTTAATGCCCCCTGTCATGTGCCCCTCACATTTAATGCCCCCTGTTATGTGCCCCTAACTTGTAATGCCCCCTTCATGTGCCCCTCACATTTAATGCCCCGTTATGTTCCCCTCACATATAATGCCCCCTGTCCTGCAACCTCAGGGGGCATTTTAAGTAAGGGGCACATGACAGGGGGCATTAAATGTGAGGGGCACATGACAGGGGGGCATTATACATGAGGGTCCCCCCTGTCATGTGCCCCTCACTTATAATGCCCCCCTGTCATATGCCCCTCACTTAAAATGCCCCCCTGTCATGTGCCCCTCACTTATAATGCCGCCCGGTCATGTGCCCCTCACTTATAATGCCCCCCTGTCATGTGCCTCTCACTTATAATGCCCCCCTGTCTTGGGCTGCTAATATATAATGTGCTTCGACTTATAATGCCCCGTTATGTTCCCCTCACATATAATGTCCTGTACCCTCAGGGGGCATTTTAAGTAAGGGGCACATAAAAGGAGGGCATTATAAATCAGAGCACATTATTTGTCAGCGGCACATGACAGGGGCATTATAAGTGAGGGGCACATGACAGGGGGCATTATAAGTGAGGGGCACATGACAGGGGGGCATTATAAGTGAGGGGCACATGACAGGGGAGCATTATAAGTCAGGGGCACATGACAGGGGGGCATTATAAGTGAGGGGCACATGACAGGGGGACATTGTAAGTGAGGGGCACATGACAGGGGAGCATTGTAAGTGAGGGGCACATGACAGGGGGCATTATAAGTGAGGGGCACATGACAGGGGGGCATTATAAGTGAGGGGCACATGACAGGGGAGCATTATAAGTGAGGGGCACATGACAGGGGGCATTATAAGTGAGCGGCGCATGACAGGGGGGCATTATAAGTGAGGGGCACATGCCAGGGGGGCATTATAAGGGAGGGGCACATGACAGGGGGGCATTATAAGTGAGGGGCACATAACAGGGCCCTGTCAGTCTGCCGGAAGTGGGCATTCCAATGTCCCCCGCAGGTAGCCGCGGCCAACACATGGGATACATGGAGGGGGCATGTCGGCCGGCACTCCGTGCAGGGTTCTGCACACCCCCTTACAGCAGACTGCAGGGGCCCTGTTCAGGAGATTGTAGGGGGTCCTTGCACTCGGATCCCCCACAATCTATAACTTATTATCTGTCTCAGCATCTAAATAGGCTGTAAATAAATGAAAAATAGATGCTGGCAGCAGTGGGATAGATATGATCTAGCTAAATAGATAGATAGATAGATAGCAAAAAGATAAAGGCAGCACCTCCGTCGTCCAGAGTAGGAGAAGAAAATGAAAAAGGAGATGGGGTGCACGCATTCCTGGAACCTGGGTCCACTGGTTCCTCAATCCAGAAAAGTAAAGATGATGCAGCACTCCACAATAATGCATAAGGTGGTGTTTATTCCAGCATGTGCAAAGACAACGTTTCACCAGTCTCTCACTGGCTTTCTCAAGTAACTGATAGTGACATAGGTGGGTATAAATAGACCTCCCATTTGGTCATGTGACATAATTAGCAAAACAATTTACATAAGTAAACCAGGTGCATACATAATAACAGTGAATATCTTGAACATTTCATAACGTATAGAGTATCAAAGTATATATACATGTAATACAGTGATCAGAGATTAGATACTGATCATATAAAACGTAAAAATAACATAAGTATACATGCAAGTGCGTGCAGACGTGAAATACTTCCGGTGTCCTCGCCATGATGCCTGTGTTGCAGAAACGCCGATCCAGCGTGGTATCAAAGAGATTCGCGGCTGTTAGCATCGCTTCCGGGTTGGGAGGAGGTAGCGGCGTCTAAATGACGTCATTGCTACCATAGAAACCTCTCTCCGTCACTAGCGCATGCGTAATGGGCCTATGGGATGTAGAGAACGAACTGCACATGCGTACTGTGAGTCGCGTCCTTGGCAACCAGTGCATCCGTACCTTAGCAACCTTGCAACCAGGACTTGTCAGCGACTTCAGTGGCAGTGAGCGATGAGCGTATCCATGTAGGGCTTTTCTAAGGTGAGTAATTAGTCACCTTAGAAAAGCCCTACATGGATACGCTCATCGCTCACTGCCACTGAAGTCGCTGACAAGTCCTGGTTGCAAGGTTGCTAAGGTACGGACGCACTGGTTGCCAAGGACGCGACTCACAGTACGCATGTGCAGTTCGTTCTCTACATCCCATAGGCCCATTACGCATGCGCTAGTGACGGAGAGAGGTTTCTATGGTAGCAATGACGTCATTTAGACGCCGCTACCTCCTCCCAACCTGGAAGCGATGCTAACAGCCGCGAATCTCTTTGATACCACGCCGGATCGGCGTTTCTGCAACACAGGCATCATGGCGAGGACACCGGAAGTATTTCACGTCTGCACGCACTTGCATGTATACTTATGTTATTTTTACGTTTTATATGATCAGTATCTAATCTCTGATCACTGTATTACATGTATATATACTTTGATACTCTATACGTTATGAAATGTTCAAGATATTCACTGTTATTATGTATGCACCTGGTTTACTTATGTAAATTGTTTTGCTAATTATGTCACATGACCAAATGGGAGGTCTATTTATACCCACCTATGTCACTATCAGTTACTTGAGAAAGCCAGTGAGAGACTGGTGAAACGTTGTCTTTGCACATGCTGGAATAAACACCACCTTATGCATTATTGTGGAGTGCTGCATCATCTTTACTTTTCTGGCTTGAGGAACCAGTGGACCCAGGTTCCAGGAATGCGTGCACCCCATCTCCTTTTTCATTTTCTTCTCCTACTCTGGACGACTGAGGTGCTGCCTTTATCTTTTTGCTGTTTGAAGGTCGACAGGCGTGCACCCAGGTACATCATGGATACACAGATGGATACTAACATAGAAACAATCTCTACCCCACATTCCACAGATGTGTTTTCCTATAGCAAAGTGGACGCTGATCGTATCTTGGGGAGTTTGACAATCAACACTTCTTTTTTACATAACCTGTCTAAAATTGATTTAAAACGGTCCTACGAAAGTGAGACCAAAAAACTACTCATTGTTCAACTCCATCTTTCCACCTTAAGTGAATACTACCGCACCAGGAGAATCCCGAGAGGCATGAGAGCCCAACCTAGGACCAACGCATTTACTAATGACACAGATTTTCGTACTTGCTATGAAGCTATTTCCAATAAATACTCACTGGATCTTATACTCCTAAACATAGAATTTTTGCAACGTGATATGGCTACACTAAAAACCAAAGTAACAGAGGTGGAAATAGCCCTAAAAGCATCCCTCACAGAGGAGGAATGGCGTGACCTATCTGACAATCAACAAGCCTATCTGGAGAAACAACGCGTACAGATTGAGGAAACAAAAAGACATAAATGGTTCCGTGACTGCCAGGACTACACTAATGGACATGTTTATACATGGGAAAATACAATATCTACCTATAAAAGATTTCAAAAGAGAAACGAGACAGACATAGAAGACGGAACAGTAAGACAAGGACAACAAGGACATAACCGCCAAAACAAGCAGAATCCTTTTTTAGTGCACGTGCCGCCCGTCGGGGGGCGGCCAAGAAGAGGAGGACGCAAACACCAACGAGGTCGCAAGAACCAGAGCACAGAAGTCGGTTCGTACCCAACAGCACAAGCAAACTCAACAACAGAGGAAGAAGTAACACCGAAAAAAACAGAGACTGTGGTAAATATCTCCTCTACTATACTTACTGAACAACAATTGTCTTTATTGTCAAAAGGTCTCAGTTTTTGCCCCAACATACATAATGATTGGTTCCAATTAGAACTTGATTTTGTGAACTTTATTCGTAGTTTAAAACTGAAAATATGGTTTAGCCAAAACCCATTTGAGTCCTCTGGTACACAGGCACTGTGTCACGATGCCGGCTGGCAGGAGGTGGATCCTCTGTGCCAGAGAGGGATTGGCGTGGTCACTACTGGTATTCACCAGAGCCCGCCGCAAAGCGGGATGGTCTTGCTGCGGCGGTAGTGACAGGTCGTATCCACTAGCAACGGCTCAACCTCTCTGACTGCTGAGATAGGCGCGGTACAAGGGAGTAGACAGAAGCAAGGTCGGACGTAGCAGAAGGTCGGGGCAGGCAGCAAGGATCGTAGTCAGGGGCAACGGCAGGAGGTCTGGAACACAGGCTAGGAACACACAAGGGAACGCTTTCACTAGGCACAAGGGCAACAAGATCCGGCGAGGGAGTGCAGGGGAAGTGAGGTATATATATGGAGTGCACAGGTGAACACACTAATTAGAACCACTGCGCCAATCAGCGGCGCAGTGGCCCTTTAAATCGCAGAGACCCGGCGCGCGCGCGCCCTAGGGAGCGGGGCCGCGCGCGCCGGGACAGGACCGACGGAGAGCGAGTCAGGTACGGGAGCCGGGGTGCGCATCGCGAGCGGGCGCCACCCGCATCGCGAATCGCATCCCGGCTGGAGGCGGTACCGCAGCGCACCCGGTCAGTGGATCTGACCGGGGCGCTGCAGTAACGAGGATGAGGCGAGCGCTCCGGGGAGGAACGGGGACCCGGAGCGCTCGGCGTAACACACTGCTTAACCAGAATACTCATGGGTTTGTATTTAAGGACTATGATTTACCCTCTAAGAGTGAGTTTCAACCACCCATTGAATCACATGTCATTTCTACTTTCATTGATTGTGTTAAATGTGAATTTACACATATCAAAGAACAACAGACATTACTCAAACACCCCAATATGGCACATGGGGAAATCATAGCCATGCAAGAACTGATCCAAAACCACAATTTAATAATTAAACCTGCAGATAAGGGCGGTGGAATTGTGGTGATGGACAGGAGTACTTACCTTAATGAGGCACATAGACAACTAGGTGATAGGGAGGTGTATGAATTACTCCAGAACGATCCTAAAAAATCTATGCAACGGAAACTGAATGAGATACTCGACAAGGCGGCCGATGATCTCATCATAGATAAAAAACGTAAAGAATTTTTGTTTATTGAATACCCGGTTACCCCATTACTTTACTTACTCCCTAAAATACATAAACGGTTAAAAGACCCTCCCGGCAGACCAATAGTCTCGGGGAGAGGGTCACTATCTAACCATGTTTCAATTTTTTTGGATAAGGTACTCAGACCCCTGGCCACAGGTACAAAATCTTTCTTGAGAGATACTATGCACTTTTTATCAGTGATTCAACCATTACATATACCAGATGATGCCATCATAGCCTCGTTTGATATAGTCTCACTTTACACCTCAATTCAACATGATAGGGGTTTTAGAGCAGTGAGCAATGCTCTAAAAAAAACTCCCATTAACTAACATGCAAAATGACTTCATTTTACAGCTACTATCATTTGTATTGGAGAATAATTATTTCTCCTTCAATGATGAGTTCTATATTCAAAAACGGGGGACCGCTATGGGCAGCAACGTAGCGCCTACATACGCAAACATTGTTATGGCCGAGTTTGAGGAGGAGAGCGTCTATGTATCCCACCACTCCAGTCACTTACTGGGGTGGTGGAGGTACATAGATGATATCTTCATCATCTGGACAGGGGGACCAGAGGAATTACTAAACTTCCAGAAGTATCTCAACAGCATTGACACCAATTTACAGTTTACCTTATCCTTTTCCGACAACACCGTCAATTTTCTAGATACACAAGTGACCATTCGCAATAACAGACTATCCACAGACATTTATTACAAACCTACAGATTGTAACACCCTTCTGAAATTCGAGTCTTCACACCCCAGACCCATGGTATCTTCATTACCTTTCAGCCAACTTCTAAGAGCTAGCCGGATTACGGACACAGAGGATAAATTTGAGATGGCAGTAGATCGTATGGTTAAACTTTTCAGAGATAGAGGATACCCAGCGGGCATCATCTCTAAACATGTACAGAGGGTAAAAACTGAGAGGAGACTAGGCAAATCTCAATTTCATAAAAAAGACCAACTTAACCGTATACCCTTTATTTCCACGTATAACGAAACATCCAATAGGATATCTAGTGCCATAAAAAAACACTGGCACCTTGTTAAAAACAATTTTCCCCAGATAAAAGAATTCCAAATCCCCCCTTTAATGTCTTACCGTAGGTCACGGAACCTTAGGGACCACCTGATTAAAGCTGACATCGCAGGTCCTAGAAAGAATCAGAAATATATGTCAATCAAATCCAAAGGATGCTTCCCATGCCTCAGATGCGTTAGTTGTAAATATATTAATAAGGGCAATACATTTATACATCCGCAAACCAAGAAAGAATATCCCATTAATTTTTATCTGACATGTGAAAGTAATCATGTCATTTACATACTTTGGTGCCCCTGCAATTTGATTTATGTGGGGGAAACAAAGAATGATTTCCGAACCCGCTTAAACCAACACAGATACTCTATAAGAAAAAAGCGCATGGACTTACCAGTATCCAAACATTTCACTGAAGCCAAACATATGGAATCTGAACTTAGGGGCATGCTGGTCGATCACATCCCCCCACCAACGAGGGGCGGTGATCGCATAACCATGCTCAAAACCAGAGAACTTAGATGGATACACAACCTTGATTGTTTGAAACCAAAAGGACTTAATGTGGAGTTCACAGTGCTCCCTAAAATGCTTAAACGTTGATTGACCTAGCCCCTTGATAATCAGCTTCCCCACCAAGCTTTAGGTGATAGTGATATGTATCACAACATTTGTATATATTACAATATATTATATTAATTTTAATTATGCTACTCTCTTTTGTTTTTAGACCACTTACACACCGGGTACTTGCCATGATGCCGACCACCAATTCGGAGTTCATTCCATATCTATCATTGGATTCCATACTCGACAATATAGCCAGCTCATTCACCTTTCCGTTTCTTATTATGCGGTAATTTTCATCCATGTGACTTTATTCCCCTTTCTAACACTGTTCTTATATCTATTCCATACTCAATTCTCTTGGGCAACATTCCCTTCTGCACACTTGCCTCCGTACACCTGTACCATCTACTTTACTGTTTTGTGTTGTACCAACCACACTCCATATCCTCAGAGCTCCGGCATGACTGTTTTCATGAATGAGGGACCTATATAGACACATGTCTGCAATAGTGTGTGGGATGAGGGGTTCAAGGTCGGCCAGTGGCTACGGTTGGTTTTTCTCTGACAACAGCCACTCGACCTGGTGCTGAGTATGCACATGTCCATGAGCATCTCTCAATAGACACCCCCCTCAATTATCCCAATTACACACTAGACAGGGTTGTCTATGTCCGTGAGATATATGTGTGACCTTCTGTGTATGTGGGAGCCTCTAATGTGATCCTATATAACATGGCATTCACATTCTTTCTTTTTTCAGTTTGACTACCCAGAGCGCACCCCAGTTGGTACCGGTACACGCACAGTGATCTGGAGCACAGGATCGGTTCACACACACCGACAGCTCAACGGAATTATGATGGTTGACAGGACCTGCGGTCGGTTCAAACACACCGACAGGGCAAAAATGCAAAGATTCCTGTCCTATTTAGGATACTCGCGTGTGCTTATGAATAAGGGATGCCCACTTTTCTTTATGCTTCTGTGCGGACACCTGTTGCCAAGGACAACGACAGACGGAGCAGGTTTCCCCCACTCTCTCTTTTTCCAATGGGGAATTTATACTCTCTTCTTCACAACAACACCCACTAGTGGTGAAGAGACTGACTAATTACTCACCTTAGAAAAGCCCTACATGGATACGCTCATTGCTCACTGCCACTGAAGTCGCTGACAAGTCCTGGTTGCAAGGTTGCTAAGGTACAGACGCACTGGTTGCCAAGGATGCGACTCACAGTACGCATGTGCAGTTCGTTCTCTACATCCCATAGGCCCATTACGCATGCGCTAGTGACGGAGAGAGGTTTCTATGCTAGCAATGACGTCATTTAGACGCCGCTACCTCCTCCCAACCCGGAAGCGATGCTAACAGCCGCGAATCTCTTTGATACCACGCTGGATCGGCGTTTCTGCAACACAGGCATCATGGCGAGGACACCGGAAGTATTTCACATCTGCACGCACTTGCATGTATACTTATGTTATTTTTACGTTTTATATGATCAGTATCTAATCTCTGATCACTGTATTACATGTATATATACTTTGATACTCTATACGTTATGAAATGTTCAAGATATTCACTGTTATTATGTATGCACCTGGTTTACTTATGTAAATTGTTTTGCTAATTATGTCACATGACCAAATGGGAGGTCTATTTATACCCACCTATGTCACTATCAGTTACTTGAGAAAGCCAGTGAGAGACTGGTGAAACGTTGTCTTTGCACATGCTGGAATAAACACCACCTTATGCATTATTGTGGAGTGCTGCATCATCTTTACTTTTCTAGATAGATAGATAGATATGAGATAGATAGATATGAGATAGATAGATAGATGATAGATAGATATGAGATAGATAGATAGATAGATGATAGATAGATAGATAGATAGATATGAGATAGATAGATAGATATGAGATAGATAGATGATAGATAGATAGATATGGGATAGATAGATAGATAGATAGATAGATAGATATGAGATAGATAGATAGATACATAGATATGAGAGATAGATAGAGATAGAAAGACAGTGTCCCCCAACCAGGGTGCCTCCAGCTGTTGTAAAACTACAACTCCCAGTATGCCCACAAAGCCAAATACATGCTGGGACTCCCTGGGAGTTGTAGTTTTACTACAGTTAGAGGCCTCTGCTGGGAAACACTGATAAGAGTTCCCCCTTTACCTGTCACCCGAGCCTGAGGGCAGGCATCAGGGTGGGCAGGGGGGTCTGGAGGCATTGGGTGGACATCCGGGCCTGTGGTGGAGGGCAGTAAGCTGAGCCCGGCCTGCAGGAAATACAGAGGTGTGAGAGGGGGAGGAACTTATCTCTTCCCAGCCCCTGCACAGTGTAATGGCTGCAGACTGAATGATGCTGAGACCGGAGAATTCTCAGCACTGACAGGCAGCCTGCAGAGGATGGTGACCTGCAGAGAATGGTGTCCTGCAGAGAATGGTGTCCTGCAGAGAATGGTGTCCCCGGCGGTTCACACGCTGCAGGTGAGGGGACAGTGCAGCCGGGGCTGAGAGCTCCCGCTCATCACTAATCTGTATGTTGTTTTTTATTTTTTAATAAACTTTCATGTATACAATATTCCAAGGTATACATTGCATCATTTTGTGCACCTGATGACCTGGATGAATGAGGTCCTTTTCCATTTTCCGTTTGATGACTACGTCAGGACGTATGTGCCTGTGACCTCCGGCTTGCAGCCCTCCTTTGGACATCAGTGAGTACCCCTATTCGGGGTGATATGCGTTACTTCTATTTACATCTGGTGAGCAGCCACCTATAAGTGCCGTGGGTTTCTCCCACATTTACACTTGCTGTTTGTGTTTAAGGGTAATACACGAGGCGCCGTTCCCCGGTCTTTTTTCTTTCTATTTATTTCATCACTAATATAGTATCGGGAGGGGCAGCAATCTCGTGGGGGGGGGGGGGGGGATCCGCCACTGTCTGAGACAATGTTAGTGGTAAACTATTGAAGGGGGGGGGGGGGGGGGGGGGGTTGGGCTTGTGGTAGAGATTTCCTTTAAGAAATTCTGATCTGAGGAGCAGAAGGCACCAAGATAAAATTGCAGACTTATGAGAAGTGATCTCCTAACACTGAGATGGTAGTAAAATCCTGAGTAGGAGAGAGAACAATTAGAAGGTCCACTGAAATTTCAGTTAAAGCTCAGTTTCTAATAGACAATGACTGGAAGAGGCCTGAAGGTACCTGTCTGGATGGTATGCACTTTCCCCTAAATAGTCAGGTGGGCGTGAACTTTATTTAAAGCAGGATTCCTGTTCAGTTCACATTCACCTATTTAGGGACTCATGCAACCACAGTAATACAGTGTGAACATGCTTGTGATGGGTCCACAGAGAGGAAGGGAATATCATTTAGATTGAGAAAGGACAAATTTGTACAGAACATCCCAAACTTTCTTTATTGTGGAGGAAGCCCAATTAGTAACTGACCCACATAGAAGCAGAGTGCAAACCAAATGAGAGAGGCAATGGAACTCAACAGGTCATGCAGCAGAATGACCTCTAAGCCAGGGCACCCCCAAGTGATCGAGGGGAAGGGAATTTGGGCCAAAGCCAAACCAGAAGGTGGCACAGTGGGTCCATACCCATTGGGGTGTTAGACTTTAAAGAGTACCTCTCATGATCTCGTTAAATTTTATAATCCTCCCAATTCACTGCCCCCATCATGATAAACCACCTCCTGCCTTTATTTTTATTATTTGATAGTTTTCTACCTTGATATTGTTCTGCATTTTCTGCTTCACAGACTGGGAAGGGGCATTACCCAGCAGGCATGACATCATTTGAAGCCATACAGAGGAGAACTTCCTCCCTCACTCTGCTACACACAGCCCAGAGCAGTTTGTGATGTCCCAGTACGGGATACAGTCCCGTACAGTACTTAGGCCCTGTCAGGTTTAGTCCCTCTGTGTCCTAGGGGCCCTCCTGCAGTGTCTCCCCCATAGTAATATATATAATGTATAGTGTTATGTGTGTTATGTATAATGGACCTTTAAGGACCTTTGAGTTAGTCACATGATAATGTGTTCGCCTGATGTGTTTGTTATCCAGAGAGCACCAGCTTGACCTATGGGCTTCTGGCTCAGCCCCTCTTTATAAGAGGGGCAGCCATTACAATCTCTCTCTTAGGTCCTGAGGCACAGTAAAGACCAGAGGTCTCAGAGCTAGTGTCCAGCACACCTGGAGGCCTTAAGCCTAATCTACAGCCACATGCCAGCAAGGCTGCCATCAGAAATCGGGGCAAATTTATAGACATTACTAGCTGAGTACCCTGCGTTGCCCGGTTTTTCCTTCCTAATCCTTGTTGGGGAGGAAAATAAACAAAGGAGGAAGCTTTTGACTTCATATCCCGTCCTCATATATTGTTGTCATATCCCGACCTCCTATCCCATCCTCCTATCCCGTCCTCCTTTCCCGTCCTCCTTTCCCGTCCTCCTATCTCGACCTCTTATCCCGACCTCCTATCCCGTCCTCCTATCCTGTCCTCCTATCCTGTCGTCATATCTCGACCTCCTTTCCCGTCCTCCTTTCCCGTCGTCCTATCTCGACCTCCTTTCCCATCCTCCTTTCCCATCCTCCTTTCCCGTCCTCCTATCCCGTCCTCCTATCCCATTCTCCTATCCCATCCTCCTATCCCGTCCTCCTTTCCCGTCCTCATATCTCGACCTCCTTTCCCGTCCTCCTATCCCGTCCTCCTATCCCGTCCATCTATCCCGTCCTCCTATCCCATCCTCCTATCCCGTCCTCCTATCACGACCTCCTATCCCGTCCTCCTATCTCGACCTCCTATCCCGTCCTCCTATCACGACCTCCTATCCCGTCCTCCTATCTCGACCTCCTATCCCGTCCTCCTATCTCGACCTCCTATCCCGTCCTCCTATCCCGACCTCCAATCCCGACCTCCTATCCCAACCTCTTATCCCGACCTCCTATCCCGTCCTCCTATCCCGTCCTCCAATCCCGACCTCCTATCTCAACCTCCTATCCCGACCTCCTATCCCGACCTCTTATCCCAACCTCTTATCTCGACCTCCTATCCCGATATCCTATCCCGACCTCCTATCCAGTCCTCCTATCCCGACCTCCTATCCCGGTCCTCCTATCCCGTCCTCCTATACCGGTCCTCCTATCCCGTCACCTATCCTATGTTTGTGTTTGTTGCTGACATATAAGTAGCATGTGTGCCAAGTTTCATGTTAATATCTTTAGCCGTTTGGATGTGATGCTGGAACATACACACACACATACACACACACACGTTGAGTTATATATATATATATATATAGAGAGAGAGAGAGAGAGAGAGAGAGAGAGAGAGAGAGAGAGAGAGAGAGATAAAGTCGTCCAATCCTGCTAAACTTTTACATTTGTTTTTTAATTTGTTGATTTGTTTACTGAATGCATAATAAAACAACATTCTATATAATTTTTTTAATCTTTATTAAAAACTAGCTGCTACTCAGAGAATGATAAGATAAGGCAGATACTTTGATAGATTTTCTGCTCTCTCAGTGTTACAGTTTGATCAAACTACAGAATTTCTGCATAGAAAATCAGTAAGTGCTAGGACCATATGGACATTGCCAGTGTCACACTCTGCGCTCCGGCTGCAAGCACCGGCCATGAGCACATTGTCCCTGTGTCCCTTACTGCCGGCGGGGCTGGGATTCGCATCGCGGGACACGCCCGCATGCGAGTCCCAGCCCGTCACTCACCACGCTCCGCTGCTGCCTCCTCCTCTGTGTCTCAGTTCCGGTGCGCGCGTCCCCGTCTCCTAGGGTGCGTGCGCTGAAGCTATGAAATTTAAAGGGCCAGTACGCCCATAATTAGCTGTTACACCTGACACTACATTATAAAGTCCAAACACCCTCCACACTTCCCTGCCGGATCGTCAGTGCCCCTAGCCTGAGATTAAGCATTCCATATTGCCTTTTTGCCTTACCCGTATATCCAGACCTTCCCGCTACGTTATTTGACTTTGCACCTTTTCCGCCTGCCTTGACCTTCTGCTACGTTTGACTATGCTTCTGCCTCATCCTTTGGTACCTCACCTTGCTCAGCTACCTGGGTGTCGCCTGCCGCAGCAAGCCCACCCTGCCTTGCGGTGGGCTCTGGTGAAGACCAGTGGCACCTTAGACTCTGCTCCCCGATGCGGACCGTGTCATCAGCCACACAGGTTAGAGGATCCACACCCTGCTCTGTAACAGCCAGTCCCTATCGCCTGTAATGCAGTATTCGTACAGAAGAATGAACATACTGTATTCATTCTTTTGACTGATACATTTTAGCAGTAGAAAGCTCAGCCACTAAAATTCCATAGTGTGTCCTGTGCAGTGGAATCCTATTGACAGCAATGGGATGCTGCAGCACTGGAATTTATTAGCAATATTTCAAAGCAGAATTCCTCTGGGTAATTCTGTAGTGTGCATGAGCCCTTAGGTTGAGCGTTTGACATCCATCTGCTTGGTTAGGATCCATTCATGTAGTTGACAAGATCCTTAGGACCAGAGCGTTTTTTGAACATCTGACCACTGTCACTTTAAACATTAATAACTCTGGAATGCTTTTACTTATCATTCTGATTCCGAGATTGTTTTTTCGTGACATATTCTACTTTAACATGGTGGTAAATTTTTGTGGTAACTTGCATCCTTTCTTGGTGAAAAATCCCAAAATTTGATGAAAAAATTGAAAATTTTGCATTTTTCTAACTTTGAAGCTCTCTGCTTGTAAGGAAAATGGATATTCCAAATAATTTTTTTAAATTCACATTTCCAATATGTCTACTTTATAATTGCATCATAAAATTGACATGTTTTTACTTTTGGAAGACACCAGAGGGCTTCAAAGTTCAGCAGCAATTTTCCAATTTTTCACAAAATTTTCAAACTCACTATTTTTCAGGGACCAGTTCAGGTTTGAAGTGGATTTGAAGGGTCTTCATATTAGAAATACCCCATAAAAGACCCCATTATAAAAACTGCACCCCCCAAAGTATTCAAAATGACATTTAGTCAGCGTTTCAACCCTTTAGGTGTTTCACAGGAATAGCAGCAAAGTGAAGGAGTAAATTCACAATGTTCATTTTTTACACTTGCATGACCCAATTTTTGAATTTTACAAGGGGTAAAAGGAGTAAGCACATACCTCATATGTCTATGTAAATTGTTCGGCAGGCGCAATAGAGGGCTCAGAAGTGAAGGAGCGACAAGGGGATTTTGGAGAGTAAATTTTTCTGAAATGGTTTTTGGGGGACATGTTGCATTTAGGAAGCCCCTATGGTGCCAGAACAGCAAAAAAAAAAAAAAAACAACACATGGAATACCATTTTGGAAACTAGACCTCTTGAGGAACGTAACAAGGAAGAAAGTGAGCCTTAATACCCCACAGGGGTTTCACGAATTTTGCATATGTAAAAATTTTTTTTTAAATTCACTAAAGTGGGTGTTTCCCCCCCCAAATTTCACATTTTTGCAAGGGTTAATAGCAGACAATACCCCCGAAAAATTTGTAACCCCATCTCTTCTGAGTATGGAGGTACCCCATAAGTTGACCTGAAGTGCACTACGGGCGAACTACAATGCTCAGAAGAGAAGGAGCCCTATTTGGCTTTTTGAGAGCAAATTTTGCTCGGGGGGCATGTCGCATGTAGGAAGCCCCTATGGTGCCAGAACAGCAAAAAAACAAACCACATGGCATACCATTTTGGAAGCTAGACCCCTTGAGGAACGTAACAAGGAATAAAGTGAGCCTTAATACCCCACAGGGGTTTCACGACTTTTGCATATGTAAAAAAAAAAATTCACAAAAATGTGTGTTTCCCCCCAAATTTCTAATTTTTACAAAGGTTAATAGCAGAAAATACCCCCCAAAATTTGTAACCCCATCTCTTCTGAGTATGGAGGTACCCCATAAGTTGACCTGAAGTGCACTACGGGCGAGTCATATTTGGCTTTTTGAGAGCAAATTTTGCTCGGGGGGCATGTCGCATTTAGGAAGCCCCTATGGTGCCAGGAGAGCAAAAAAAAAACCCACATGGCATGCCATTTTGGAAACTAGACCCCTTGAGGAACGTAACAAGGAATAAAGTGAGCCTTAATACCCCACAGGGGTTTCACGACTTTTGCATACGTAAAAAAAAAATTTCACTAAAATGTGTGTTTCCCCCCAAATTTCACATTTTTGCAAGGGTTAATAGCAAAAATACCCCCCAAAATTTGAAACCCCATCTCTTCTGAGTATGGAGGTACCCCATAAGTTGACCTGAAGTGCACTACGGGCGAACTACAATGCTCAGAAGAGAAGGAGTCATATTTGGCTTTTTGAGAGCAAATTTTGCTCGGGGGGCATGTCGCATTTAGGAAGCCCCTATGGGGCCAGAACAGCAAAAAAAAAACCACATGGCATACTATTTTGGAAACTAGACCCCTTGAGGAACATAACAAGGGGTACAGTGAGCATTTACCCCCACTGGTGTCTGTCAGATCTTTGGAACAGTGGGCTGTACGAAATTTTTTATTTGCACAGCCCACTGTTCCAAAGATCTGTCAGACAACAGTAGGGTGTAAATTCTCACTGCACCCCTCATTACATTCCGTGAAGGATGTAGTTTCCGAAATGGGGTCACATGTGGGGTTTTGTTTGTCAAAACCGCTGTAACAATCAGCCACCCCTGTGCAAATCACCTCAAATGTACATGGTGTACTCTCCCTTCTGGGCCTTGTTGTGCGCCCCCAGAGCACTTTGCGCCCACATATGGGGTATCTCCGTACTCGGGAGAAATTGCATTACAAATTTTGGGGGGCTTTTTTTCCCTTTTACCTCTTGTCAAAATGAAAAGTATAGGCCAACACCAGCATGTTAGTGTAAACAATTTATTTTTTTACACTAACATGCTGGTGTAGACCCCAACTTCACCTTTTCATAAGGGGTGAAAGGAGAAAAAGCTCCCCAAAATTTGTTAGGCAATTTCTCCCGAGTACGGCGATACCCCATATGTGGCCCTAAACTGTTGCCTTGAAATACGACAGGGCTCCAAAGTGAGAGCCCCATGTGCATTTGAGGCCTAAATAAGGGATTTGCATAGGGGTGGACATAGGGGTATTCTACGCCAGTGATTCCCAAACAGGGTGCCTCCAGCTGTTGCAAAACTCCCAGCATGCTTGGACAGTCAACGGCTGTCCAGCAATACTGGGAGTTGTTGTTTTGCAACAGCTGGAGGCTCCATTTTGGAAACAGTGGCGTACCAGATGTTTTTCATTTTTATTGGGGAGGGGGGCTGTGTAGGGGTATGTGTATATGTAGTGTTTTTTTACTTTTTATTTTATTTTGTGTTAGTGTAGTGTAGTGTTTTTAGGGTACAGTCACATGGGCGGGGGGTTACAGCGAGTTTCCCGCTGCGAGTTTGAGCTGCCGCGCAAAATTTGCTGCATCGCAAACTTGCACCCTGATACTCACTGTAAGCCCCTGCCCATGTGAATGTACCCTGTACATTCACAGGGGGGGGGGGGGGGGGACCTCCAGCTGTTGCAAAACTACAACTCCCAGCATGCACAGTCTATCAGTGCATGCTGGTAGTTATAGTTTTGCAACAGCTGGAGGCACACGGGTTGGGAAACACTGAGTTAGGAAACAGACAATGTTTCCCAACCAGTGTGCCTCCAGTTGTTGCAAAACCACTACTCCCAAACATTCTCAGGCATGCTGGAAGTAGTAGTTCGGCAACATCTTTAGAGCCAGATGTTGCCAAACTACAACTCCCAGCATGCTTGGAGTTGTAGTTTTGCAACACCTGGAGGACTACAGTTTGCAGACCACTAATACAGTGGTTCCCAATCTGTGCCCTTCCTGATGTTGCAAAACTACAACTCCCAGTATGCCAAAACTGCCCAGGCATGCTGGGAGTTGTAGTTCTGCAACATCTGAAGGGCCAGATGTTACAGAACTACAACTCCCAGCAAGCCTGGACAGTAAGGGCATGCTGAGGATGTGTAGTTTTGCAACATCTGGAAGGGCACAGTGGTCTTCAAACTGTGGACCTCCAGATGTTGCAAAACTGCAACTCCCAGCATGCCCATAACCCCCCCCCCCCCCCCCCCGCGATTGGTCGGTTAACTAACCGAAGAATCGCAGGGTATGGGAGGAGGTGGCAGGCTTGCCACCTCACTCCTATACGTTAGCATGGTCCTGGCTGTCTGTGATCATGCAAAATTACCGGGCGGTCGGGTCCCAGAGACCCGATCAGCCCGGTATCGCCGCAGATCGCAACAGCGATTTCCCTTGCGATTTGCAGCGATCGCCGACATGGGGGGCCTACATGGCCCCCCTCGGCGTTTGCCCTGGATGCCTGCTGAAGGATTTCAGCAGGCACCCGGTTCCGATCTCTGCCCGGCGCGCGGCAGGGACCGGAAAACGCCAGGGCGTATAGATACGCTCTGGGTCCTTAAGGCCCAGGGTGTGAGGGCGTATCCATACGCCCTGGGTCCTTAAGAGGTTAAGGGGTTAAAGGGGTACTCCCGTGGAAAACTTTTTTTTTTTTTTTTTTATCAACTGGTGCCAGAAAGTTAAACAGATTTGTAAATTACTTCTATTAAAAAGTCTTAATCCTTCCAGTACTTTTTAGGGGCTGTACACTACAGAGGAAATGTTTTTCTTTTTGGATTTCTCTTATGTCATGACCAAAGTGCTCTCTGCAGACATCTCTGTCCATTTTAGGAACTGTCCAGAGCAGCATATGTTTGCTATGGGGATTTTTGTCCTGCTCTGGACAGTTCCTAAAATGGAAAGCAGAGGTCAGCAGAGAGCACTGTGGTCATGACATAAGAGAAATCCAAAAAGAAAAACATTTCCTCTGTAGTATACAGCCACTAAAAAGTATTGGAAGGATTAAGATTTTTTAATAGAAGTAATTTACAAATATGTTTAACTTTCTGGCACCAGTTGATCTAAAAAAAAAAAAAAGTTTTCCACGGGAGTACCCCTTTAAACGAATGATAAAGCGAGGCAAGCTGTCAGGTTAAAGGATCCGTTTGAATTGTCCGTCAAAATGACATGCCATATGTATCAATTTGTATCTGTTATTTTTATTTTTTAACCTTTTTCTGTTTTTGTGTAACACCTCATCTCCCAGGTACAGAAAGCATTACCACCATATATTACCACACCAACCATAAGCACATGTTCACCACACCACCATATAGGAGATGAACACTCACAAACCAAAAATTGTATCAGTTAAAAGCATTGCACCCATTATTTGTAAACTGATTTTAGGTCCAATTATGGGTTTTTGCAGCAGCCAAAGATGCCACACACCTTTTGCACACTTCTTTCTGCTTTTTTTCCTGGATCTTTTCCCCCTTCTGAGCATGCCCAGTTTGATAAACGGACAAAAATGACAGAACAAAATAATGGACTCTTCCATTTACCATAAATTTCAATGTAAAATTATGAAATGGACATCTGATATTCGTTTGATGTCAGCTTTTTTGGGGCAGAAAATAGCGCATGCACCGTTTTTTGGATCGCTCAATAAAACCTACAACAGACTGAACTGATGTAAATTGAGATGAACTGAAATTATGAACGAAACAGAGAAATGCAAATTAAGCTGAGGACATAAATGTGAACCTAGCCTTAGAGATAATGGAGAGGGAAGGAGGAAAGGTCACACACCAGCGAGGATAGTGGACTGGGAAGAGAAACCTTGGATGGCAGCTCACATAGGCTGTAGTTAGAGAGAAGAGCAGATACAAGGCAGTCTGAAGGAGAGAATCAAATAGGGTGCAAGAGATAATAGAGGACATACACATACAGCACATTGGAGAAGCTGTGCAAGCAAATGTAAGCAATTGGGAGAAAATGTTGTTGCATCGTAAGTATAAAGCAAGAATAATAAAGATGTCACATAGCCTTTAAGGGTAGGTTTACATGTACTTCACTTGCTGTGGATTTCACATATCTGTAGGTAATCTCATAGCTTGTAGTCAGTGAGTTTTCATGCATAAAATCATGGATTTCATGTATATAACTTAATGATTACATTGCCTCAACACTACTGACCAATGTGTACACTTTTGTCCCTTTTCTAAAAAAGTGGCCACAGAAGGAAAAAATTGCTTCAAATCAAACCTATCAAAGCTGTTATTACTACGGTCACTAAAGGAGAACGACTAAAAGGAGTTTGCAAGTAGAAAAAAATAATAACTAAAGGAAACAATACAAACAATTATCATTACTATATATCCAGATCACTATTAAAAAGATGGAGGGTTTCTATAATTACAATGGAGTTTTCATCATACTGACAATCCTCCCTATGTAAAGGACTGTCGGCAGCACAACAGATGGTCATGCATAGTATAAGAACTGGCCAATGATTGCAGGGATATCTTATCAAGCATGGCGTGCATTACACATGGTCGTGTTTTCTGACTTCCTTTGATGCAGAATATGTTTGAAGCAGATGCATGATTCTACATGACATCTAGAAAAGCACCATGGAGTTAGTGAGCTGTGGCTCAGCCAGATCTACATTACTATGTATGAGATGTGTAGGTAAGTGTGTGTGTACAACTGAGCTTTCCCCTCTAGATAGAACATGTGGCAGGGAGAAGAATTTGTATGCATTCTGTTGACATGAGATCACAAAGGGCGCAGTTTTCAAACAAAGAACTTACAGCTAAATAGGCCATACATAAAAAGACATATGTCTATTGTTAAGGAAAGGGGCAGTTTCATTCATTCGGCGTGGTGCCTGTAGGGGAGAGGCAGTCCCAACAAAGACACTCTTGTGAGAACAAGCCATGTTACGTTGGATCATCCACAATTACGATGGGAAATGATTATCTGCAGCTTGCCTGCATTTATTAATACTGTACTTACAGTTAAAAATACATTACTCTCATAGGGAAGGCCAGCAAGTTACATCACTATCATACAGTGTCAGGACACTAGGAGAAGTACCCCTATAATTCTACAAGGTTTTTTTTTTTTTTTTTTTTTTTTTTTTTTTTTACCTTCAAGTTTGTCTTTTAGGTGTTTTCCAATTTTATTACTTAGAGTAAAGTGTGAAAATGCTTGATTGTCAGCTTATTACAAGCCTAAGAATTCCAGTGCAAACAGGGGATGTCCTGGCAACAATAATGGAAGTGAATGGCCACACAATGGATCCAACAATTTAATATCTATATATAATTAAGTGTCCTTTAAATGATCTTGTACATAGTCAATTGGCGCTCACATATATCATTGATGGCATATCCACAGGACAGGCCATTAAAGGAGTAGTCTCATGGATGACAACTTATGTTACTTAAGCTTTAGATCACGGGGGGTCCAAGCGGTAGGGCTCCCCATGATTTTCATTATGGAGCCCTGGTTCTCCCCTGAAGTGGGGGCTGCTACGCCCCTTCTATCATAAAATATCTCATATATCTCTATGAGAGAGACGAAGATAGGCAAATGGCTCTTTCATAAAGAGCAGGGGCTCCATACAGGTGATCATGGGGGTCCCAGTGCTCGCGCCCCCCGCAATCTAAAATTTATCCCCTATCCTGCGGATAGGGGATTCATTCTTATCCATGAGATATCTCCTATAATCACCGATCGGCAGGGTGCCAGTAACCGATATCCCCCCCCTCCTCTCCAAATCCGCTGTTCAGTGCTCCATTAAAGGGGTACTCCGCCCCTAGACATCTTATCCCCTATCCAAAGGATAGGGGATGAGATGTCAGATCGCCGCGGTCCCGCTGCTGGGGACCCCGGGGATCGCTGCTGCAGCACCCCACTATCATTACAGCGCAGAGGGAGATCGCTCTGCACGTAATGACGGGCAATTCAGGGGCCGGAGCATCGTGACGTCATGGCTCCGCCCCTCGTGACGTCACGACCCGCCCCCCCGTCAATACAAGTCTATGGGAGGGGGCGTGACGGTCATCACGCCCCCTGCCATAGACTTGCATTAAGGGGACGGGCCGTGATGTCATGAGGGGCGGAGCCATGACGTCACACTGCTCTGGCCCATGCATTGCCCGTCATTACGTACAGAGTGAACTCGCTCTATGCAGTAATGATGGCGGGGTGCCGCAGCAGCGATCCCCGGGGTCCACAGCAGCGGGACCGCGGCAATCTGACATCTTATCCCCTATCCTTTGGATAGGGGATAAGATGCCAGGGGCGGAGTACCCCTCTAATTCTATAAAGGTGGCACTGTGTAACTGCAACTCAGCTTCCATCATGGTAGGGTCACATGTTGCATATACACAGCAAATTTTGACCTGCATATTTCTGTGCTAGAAAAGTCTATGGCCAGATTTATTAAACTGTGTGAGAAAAAGTGGAGAGATTATCCCACAGCAACCAATCACAGCTCAGCTAACGGGCTCTGGTAAAGTGAAAGCTGAGCTGTGATTGGTTGCTGGGGGAAAATCACTACACTTTTTGTCTCACACAGTTTGATAAATCTGGGCCTATGGGAGTAATAATGCACCCATTTGCTAGCAATGAAATGTGCAGCATAAATTACGCTTCGTTACATATACTGCGTATACGCTACATGTCACCCTACCCATGAATTGAATGGGAGCTGAGCTGAGGGAGACTATTACAAGCTCTTGGCAGGATAATAGGACCCAGGTAAATCATAGACTGCAGCGCCGAGTTCATATAAAATATAGAATCCAATACAAGTCTAAAACACAAGAAGACTGAACTATATAGCACTCACCAGTTGTAGTTCACCATAAATTACTGTAAGGCTGGGTTCACACTACGTTTTGTCCCATACGGGAGCGCATACGGCAGGAGGGAGCTAAAACCTCGCGCTCCCGTATGTGACCGTATGCGCTCCCGTATGTCATTCACTTCAATGAGCCGACCGGAGTGAAACGTTCGGTCCGGTCGGCTCATTTTTGCGCCGTATGCGCTTTTACAACCGGACCTAAAACCGTGGTCCGGTTGTAAAAGCGCATACGGCGCAAAAATGAGCCGACCGGACCGAACGTTTCACTCCGGTCGGCTCATTGAAGTGAATGACATACGGGAGCGCATACGGTCACATACGGGAGCGCGAGGTTTTAGCTCCCTCCTGCCGTATGCGCTCCCGTATGGGACAAAACGTAGTGTGGACCCAGCCTAATTCAAGCTTCAGGAGCACATAGCAATGATACACCGGCAGGGAGGGAGAGAAAGCAGCCAAAGCCGCAAGCAAGAGCGCAGTAGGGGAACCACAGACTGCTTCGCTTCATCTGGTAAATTTTTACTTTAAAGGGGTATTCTGGCCAAAAACATTTTATCCCCTATCCTTTGGATAGGGGATAAGATGTTTTTGCCCGGAATACCCCTTTAATGACCGGTTTCCATTTTTCAAATCTGACCTTTTACTTCTGACATGCTTTACTTGAGGGAAGCGATTCTGAGATTTTTCGTGACATTTTGTATTTTATATTAGTGGTAAATCTTTGTTGCTTTGTAGCTTTTATATGTTTTTTAATGGTGTTCAATGTGCAGTAAAAATGATATATTCTTTACTCTGTGGGGCGTTATGATTAATGGGATACCCAATTTATATAGCGTTAGTTTTTTTCTTTTCTCAATAAAATACAGTTTTTTCGTGTGTGTGGCCATAACTTTACTTTTTATCCTATTGCATTGTGTGAGGGCTTATTTTTTGTGTCATGAGTTGAACTTTTTATTGTTGTACTTTATTTTGTTATATCATGCATTACGAAGCCAGAAAAAAATAATATGTATGGCACAATGGAAAAAATTGGGGCAATTTTCTTTCCCGGAATTTTGCAATATGGTAAAACTTTATTCTATGGGTCAATACGATTCCAATGATGCCAAACTTGAATAATTTTTGTTTTGTTTTAAGTTTAAAAAAAAATTTGAAAGCTTGAAAAAGAAAAAAAATACTCTCTTCAATGCCATGTTCTGACCCATATACCTTTTTTATTCTCACCTACAGAGCGGTACCACATGCAGTTCTGGCTTTTTGATCACTTTTTATTTAAAAAAAATTCTGAGATGTGATGAGACAGTAAATCATAAGTTTTGGTGTTTGAATTTTTTTTTACATTTACTCACCATGCGGGGTAATAAACATTATATTTTCAAAAAAAATAGGACATTCATATATGTGGCAATACCAGCCAGATATGAAGTGTTTTTTATTTAATTTTATTTAATTCACGGTGACGATTTCTATTTTTATTTTTATTGAAAAGGGGGGGGGGGGGGGGGGTATATTTAAAAAAAAAAAAGTTTTTACCTGTCTGGTTAGCAAATAGAGGCGGTACCTCATGCAATCTTTTTTCTTTTTTAACCCCTTAGGGACATATGCTGTAAATGTACGGCGCTGCAGCAGGTAACTTTTCGCACAGCACCATACATTTATGGCACCTATGACTCCCCAGCAGTTGCAAAACCTACAACCCCCCAGCATGTCCTCACTGTCAGGGCATGCTGGAAGTTCTGGTTTTGCTAATGCAGGCGGAGGGGAGATGTTGCAGGGGCTGGCCGCACTGTTACAAAACTACAACCCCCAGCAAGTCCTTACTGTCAGGGCATGCTGGTAGTTGTAGTTTTGCTAATGCTAGCGTGCGGAGGAAGCGGTGGGGAGATGTGGGTGGGGCTATGTGATAGGCAGCCAAATGTGGGGGGGGATAAGATGTCTAGGGGTAGAGTACCCCTTTAAATTTAACAAAATCAGCATTTTTCCATTAAAGGGGTACTCTGGCGCATAGACATCTTATCCCCTATCCAAAGGATAGGAGATAAGATGCCTGATCGTGGGGGCCCCCCTGCTGGGGACCCCCGTGATCTTGCACGCAGCACCCCGTTAAAATCAGTCCACGAAGCACGTTCGCTCCAGGTCTGATTACTGGCGATCACGGGGGCTGGAGCAATGTGACGTCACGGCCCCGCCCCCATGTGACGTCACGCTCTGCCCCCTCACTGCAAGCCTATGGGAGGGGGTGGGACATATGTCACTCCCCCTCCCATAGGCTTGCATTGAGCAGCCCCCTCCCATAGGCTTGCATTGAGCAGGCGGAGCGTGACGTCACACGCGGGCGGGGCCGTGACGTCACAATGCTCTGGCCCCCGTGATCTTGCACGCAGCACCCCGTTAAAATCAGTCCACGAAGCACGTTCGCTCCAGGTCTGATTACTGGCGATCACGGGGGCTGGAGCAATGTGACGTCACGGCCCTGCCCCCATGTGACGTCACGCTCTGCCCCCTCACTGCAAGCCTATGGGAGGGGGTGGGACATATGTCACTCCCCCTCCCATAGGCTTGCATTGAGCAGCCCCCTCCCATAGGCTTGCATTGAGCAGGCGGAGCGTGACGTCACACGCGGGCGGGGCCGTGACGTCACAATGCTCTGGCCCCCGTGATCGCCAGTAATCAGACCTGGAGCGAACGTGCTCCGGGGACTGATTTTAATGGCGTGCTACGTGCAAGATCACGGGGGTCCTGCCGCTGGGGATCCTTTGGATCGGGGATAAGATGTCTAAGCACCGGAGTACCCCTTTAAAGAAGTTGTCATCTTCAAAGGTGATAGAAAGTCTTGTTTATGTACTTAGCTCTTGTTATGCAAAAAAATATTTTCGTTCCACCCCAAATAATTTCCAGACTCCCACACGTGAAGATCCTTTATATATAATCATTAAGGTATAAATAAAAGGAACCGTGAACGTAGAAACATTGTTTTTCTTGCAACTTTACCACATAAAAATCTCATGTCACTGAGTGAGATAAAGCACTAAATGGCTGTAAGAGACAGTACTGAGCTGTATATACGCCCTTGACACAAAGAAAAATGTGTTCTCAGACCAGTTTTCCCTCTTTCCCCATGCCAACTTGGTACAGACAAAATAACTTTGCCAGGAAAAAGAATTTTGCTATGACAACAACAACGGTAGTTAAAGGGAATACAATCCTTTCGTAAACCGCTGCCAAGTTAAGAGGAAAAAACTTTACTTACAATTGTTTTGGGGATTTCTCCCACCCCCTGGTTGTGTGACATCACATATCTTTACTTGTCTTCCCAGGATCATTGCTGTAAAAGCAAAACTCCACCAGCGGTAATAAACTCATATGGACGAATGGACCATATAGATGTTATAGAGCAGTCGTCTTAAAGGGGTAGTCCAGTGGTGAAAAACTTGTCCCCTATCATAAGGATAGGGGATAAGTTTCAGATCAGGGGGGGTCCTACTACTGGGGCCCCCCGCAATCTCCTGTACGGGGCCCCGGCTAGCTGGCCAGATATCGCGTGTTGACCACGGCACAAAGTGGTGGCCAACACACACCCTCAATACTGCGCTATGGCAGAGCCGGAGATTGCCGAAGGCAGCGCTCCAGATCTCCCATAGAGTTGTATTGAGTGGGCGTGTCAGTCGCCGCTTCGTGCGGTGGTCAACACACCCCCTTCCCGTGTGCTGTCGGGGCCCTGTACAGGAGATCGCGGGGTGCCCCAGCGGTCGGACCCCCCGCGATCTGAAACGTATCCCCTATGCTTAGGATAGGGGATATGTTTTTCACCACTGGATATCTCCTTTAAACTGTGCCCCCCAGATGTTGCAAATCTTCAACTCTCAGCCGTTGGCTGTCCGGGCATCCTGGAAGTTGAAGTTTTGCAACATCTGGAGGGCCACAGCTTGAGACCACTGTTATAGAGGGAACCTTTCCTTTCCAATTTTTTTTCCATTTAGGAGTCCAGTGTGTGGTCCAATCATTATTGGACACCACCCACTGGACTCCTAAGGCAGAGTTTTAAATTAATAAATGACTAATTAAAGGGAATCTTTTCCCATACACTGATAAATCCGTCTGCTCTATATCATGGTGCCGGTAGCCTAAACATTTACATACTAATATATTTTCCTATTCATGGCACTGGTCAGCCGATGCATTAGTATCTACCACATCACTTTTTAAAGAGTATATTATAGGTGCTATCCATGAATAGGGTCAATCTCCTGATTACTTCTATGGACTTTATTTAACTTTCTTTAAAGGGGTGCTCCCCTCGAAAACATTTTTTTTTAATTTAAATCAACTGGTGCCAGAAAGATAAACAGATTTGTAAATGACTTCTATTTAAAAATCTTAATCCTTCCAGTACTTATCAGCTGCTATATGCTCCACAGGAAGTTCTTTTCTTTTTGAATTTCCTTTCTGTCTGTCCACAGTGCTCTCTGCTGACACCTCTGTCCACGTCAAGAACTGTCCAGAGCAGGATAGGTTTGCTACGGGGATTTGCTCCTACTCTAGACAGTTCCTGGCATGGACAGAGGTGTCAGCAGGGAGCACTGTGGTCAGACAGAAAAGAAATTCAAAAAGAAAGGAACTTTCTCTGGAACATACAACAGCTGATAAGTACCGGAAGGATTAAGATTTTTAAATAGAAGTAATTTACAAATCTATATAACTTTCTTGCACCAGTTGATTTAAAAAAATGTTTTCCAGTGGAGTGCCTCTTTAATGCAATTGCCAATAAATGCTACAAACTGCAACCTTCAGTGATAACGTTGCAGGTACAGTATTTGAGGTGTGTTGCCAATATTCAAGAGGGTTTTCTAGGCAAAATGTATTGATGACCTATCATCAGTATAGGTAATGAACATCAGACTGTATGCCAGAGCTTCGGCTCCGCCATACACAGTGAAACAGAGCAGGAGGTAAATGGCTTAATACATTCTGGGTTTCTACAGCTCAGCTCTCATTCACTTCACCTAAGCTGTAGTAACTCAACTTGGCCACTATACAATGTATGGCACTATCTGCTTCCTGCTCGGTTTCCGTGGGTATGGAGTTGTCACAGTTCTGGCAAACCGATGATCAACATGGGGTGCTAGATGTCGGCCCCCTGTGATCAAGTATTGATGACCTATCTTTAGGACTGCATGTGGAGTTAGGGCTTGGGACAGATAGAGTACTATGTATTTTGTGTACATGTGCCCACTTGAGGGTGGAAGTATTTGCCCCTTCATGTTTAGTAGGAGATTGCTTAGGTTCGAGCATTTGTAATTGTTTTTAACCCTGTTCGTGTCTTATTTAGTAATTTTGTACCAGAGTTGCATACATGCTAATAAAGATAATTTTTTGTCAAATACTATTATTGCCATTTTTCAAGTGTGTGCATTGCACTATAGAGTATGAGATTTCTCTTTTTGCTTTTATGTGATCATCAACAAATCTTTGTCTGGAAAACAGCTTGAAATTTTTCCTTGGGTACTTCTACACCTGTAAGGGTACGTTCCCACCTGGCATATTTTGCTGCGTATTTGCTGCGTATTTTCTAACCCATTGACTTCAATGGGAAATAAAAAAACGCAGCAGCAAATACGCAGCAAAATACGCCAGGTGGGAATGCAGCCTAAAAGGGGTTATCCAGGAATAGAAAAACACAGCTAATTTCGTTCACTTGGCTCCATTAACTTCAATGGAAGTGAGCTACAGAACCACTCCAAACCTGGAGACAGATAGGGAGCATTTTTTTTAATTTTTTTTTAATAGAAAGTAGCTGTTTGTTTCTATTCCAGGAAAACCCTTTTAATACAAATACTAGTCAACCTAATGCATAAATGCAGGCCGAAGGAGCAAAAAGTAAATTTTTTTGCCAAGCCCAATGGCTAGAATGGGAAAGAAATGTAACCTGAGTGACTTTAACCACACAATGATTGTCATTGACAGATGTGATGGCTTGAGTACAGTGGTATGAACAAAACGCAGGATATTACCAGCTCACCCACCCCCCCCCCCCCCCACCCCCCGGCAGGGCACTTCCAACGTAGAACAAAGCAGCAATGATCCAGCACTTGAAATTACGAAAAGCTTTATTGAAGATTACTGGACACGAGTAAGATCGACCATACCAACTGACGCGTTTCGAGCGCATGCGAATGGTCGATTTTACTCGTGTCCAGTAATCTTCAATAAAGCTTTTCGTAATTTCAAGTGCTGGATCATTGCTGCTTTGTTCTACTTGAGTACAGTGGTCCCTGAACTTACAATGGCCTCGGGTTACAATATTTTCAACAACTATGGTTTTTTCTGGATCATTGTAACTTAAATACTCAACAAGCAATGCTAAGAACAGTCCTTATCTGCGAAATCTGGCTGGAAGATCTGACCAATCAATGGGCATTCATTCACTAGTAAAATCCCTGTATTACTGAATTGCATGCACTGGCTAGCTGTCTGGTAGCGCCCCCTACAGTACAGGGTGGCCCCATCAGCTCTTTCATACTTTTATATGTAAGGACTTGCTTTCCTATTTTTAGAAGACATTTTGGGGCTTCAGAACCAATTACCAGGTTTACATAGAGTTATGGTCTCATCATACAATGGTTTCAACATACAATGGTCGTCCTGGAACCAATTCATATTGTAACATGAGGGACCACTGTATCTCAGAAACTTCTGATCTGCTCTAGAGTTGTATGAAAAATTATGCCCAAATCCCAAACATCAGTGACTATTCTGTGAATAACAATGTGTTAAGAGAGGTTAAAACAGGTAACCAAACTGGTACACCTTAACAGAAAGATAATTTTAGGAACTACAAGTTACAGGAATAGTATGTTGGACATCTCTAAACAGGAAGCATGTCTAATCATGAACTATAGTAGCAGAAGACACACGTTTCCTCGACCAAAACTAGAAACATTGGAAAATGTTACCTGGTCTAAAAAAAATCTTGAAAAAATCTAGTCAGAATTTACCATCATCCCATAGATCCATCCTGGTACATTTGCATTGGACATGTCTGTTTTTTTTCCTTCATACAAAAAAATAAAAATAAAAACACAGAGCATTGTTGTGAACCCCTCATTGTTCACATTCTACCTATTCTCTAGTGGTTTTGCCATGTAGCTTTAAAGGGGTACTCCGGCGCTTAGACATCTTATCCCCTATCCGCTGGAGACCCCCGTGATCTTGCACGCCGCACCCCATTAGAATCAGCCCCCGGAGTGTGTTCGCTCCGCGTCTGATTACTGTCGATCACAGGGCCGGAGCGTTGTGACGTCACGGCTCCGCCCCCGTGTGACATCACACTCCGCCCCCTCAATGCAAGCCTATGGGAGGGGGCGTGACAGCTGTCACGCCCCTCCAATAGACTTGCATAGAGGGGGCAGAGCGTGATGTCACATGGGGGCGGAGCCGTGACATCACTATGCTCCATCCTCGTGGTCGAGATGGACTCAGCCTGAGGACCTCCAGTGGTTCCGGAAGCCACTGAAGGTGGGTGCTGCATGCATGGGCTTGCATTGAGGGGGGCGGAGTGTGACGTCACACAGGACAGGGCCTTGACGTCACAACGCTCTGGCCCCGTGATTGACAGTAATCAGACCCGGAGCGAACACGCTTCGGGGGCTGATTCTAACGAGGTGCAACGTGCAAGATCACGGGGGTCCCCAGCCGTGGGACCCCCGCGATCAGGCATCTTATCCCCTATCCTTTGGATAGTGGATAAAATGTCTAAGCGCCGGAGTACCCCTTTAACCCCTTAAGGACCAAGGACGTACCGGTACGTCCTTGGTCCTGCTCTCCTGATATAACGCGGGGTTACACAGTAACCCCGCGTCATATCACGGCGGGCCCGGCGTCATAGTGAAGCCGGGACCCGCCTCTAATAGCCGCGCAGCGCGGCTAAAAGTGAAAGTGAAAGTTGCCGGCTAGCTCAGTCGGGCTGTTCGGGATAGCCGCAGCTAATCGCAGCATCCCGAACAGCTTACAGGACAGCGGGAGGGCCCCTTCCTGCCTCCTCGCTGTCCGATCGCCGAATGACTGCTCAGTGCCTGAGATCCAGGCCTGAGCAGTCATGCGGCAGAATCGTTGATCACTGGTCTCTTATGAGAAACCAGTGATCAATGATGAAGATCAGTGTGTGCAGTATTATAGGTCCCTATGGGACCTATAACACTGCAAAAAAAAGTGAAAAAAAAAGTGAATAAAGATCATTTAACTCCTCCCCTATTAAAAGTTTAAATCACCCCCCTTTTCCAATAAAAAAAAAACACAGTGTAAATAAAAATAAAAATAAACATATCTGGTATCACCGCGTGCAGAAATGTCCGAATTATAAAAATATATCATTAATTAAACCGCTCGGTCAATGGCGTGCACGCAAAAAAATTCCAAACTCCAAAATAGTGCATTTTTGGTCTTTTTTTATATCATTTAAAAATGAATAAAAAGTCATCAATAAGTCCTATCAATGCAAAAATGGTAACGTTAAAAACTTCAGATCACGGCGCAAAAAATGAGCCCTCATACCGCCCCATACACGGAAAAATAAAAAAGTTATAGGGGTCAGAAGATGACAATTTTAATTTTCCTGCATGTAGTTATGATTTTTTCCAGAAGTGCGACAAAATCAAGCCTATATAAGTAGGGTATCATTTTAATCATATGGACCTACAGAATAAAGATAAGGTGTCATTTTTACCGAAAAATGTACTACGTAGAAACGGAAACCCCCAAAAGCTACAAAACGGCGTTTTTTTTTTCAATTTTGTCGCACAATGATTTTTTTTCCCGCTTCACCGTAGATTTTTGGGAAAAATGACTGACGTCATTACAAAGTATAATTGGTGACGCAAAAAATAAGCCATTATATGGATTTTTAGGTGCAAAATTGAAAGAGTTACGATTTTTTAAAGGCAAGGAGCAAAAAACGAAAAGGCAAAAACGGAAAAAAAACCCGGTCCTTAAGGGGTTAAGGCTAGGTTCAGATTACGGAATTTCCGCCTGCAATTCTGCTTTGAAATTGCAGGCAGAAATTCCGCTTGCTAAAATGTATAGTGTAGTAAATGGGTTTCCCTTCACAAATTCACACTTCGGAATTCGTGAAGCAGAATTTGTGAATGGAAAATCCACTTGGAAATTTCGGCCTGAAGAATGGCGTTGCTTATTCTTCAGGCAGAAATACTCGCGAAACACATAGCAGTCTATTGGAGACTGCAGTGTCCGCGCGGTCCTAGCACCAACTGATTCAGTCAGTGCAGGCCGCACTCGGAATCTCCGGGTAGAAATTCCGTAGTCTGAACCTAGCCTAAGGGGTACTCCAGAGGAAAACATAACTGGTGTCAGAAAGTTATAGATTTGTAAATTTCTTCTATTTAGAAATCTAAATTCTTCCAGTACTCATCAGCTGCTGTATACTACAGAGGAAGTAGTGTAGTTCTTTCCAGTTTAACCACAGTGCTCTCTCCTGACACCTCTGTCCATGTTAGGAACTGTCCAGAGTAGGAGTGGTTTGCTATGGGGATTTGCTCCTGTTCTGGATAGTTCCTGATAAAGACAGGAGTGGCAGCAGAGAGCATTGTGGTCAGACTGGGAAGAATTACACAACTTCCTTTGTAGCATACAGCAGCTGATAAGTACTGGAAGGATTAAGATTTTTTAATAGAAGTAATTCACAAATCTGTTTAACTTTCTGGCACCAGTTGATTAAAAAAAAAAAGTGTTTTCCTCCGGAGTACCCCTTTGATGCACTGACGCTCCTCTCATCTATGAGAATCAATCCAGTACAGTGGAAAGATTCGCAGCATTTATTTGCAGCTGTTTTCATGACAGCATGGACCAATTTGTTTAGCAATTTCATGAATATATTGAATATAATAGTCATGTTCTTCTCTGGACAGTCTATGAAAGGTGATGTGAATCATTGTGTATGGAATCTTCAGTAAAATGAATGGCTTCAACGGTTTACTGAGATTATCAATTTTTTACATCAGATCTGATTTATTTGGGTATTTCCTCTGGACAAACCGTTTCACGTGATATGTGTTGCCGCTCTTAAATAAACTGTAACGGCATAAAGCTTGGTATGTCCAAATTTCTACTGTCAATTTTATTTTAATAGATGTGCCAAAATAGCTTTGGCAAAGTTTGTACAGAATATTACATGCACTAGATCAGTGTTTTCCAACCAGTATGCCTTAAGCTGTAGCAAAACCACAACACCCAGCATGCCCAGACAGCCAGACACTGTGGTATAAACGCTAATAGTAATACACAGTGCATAATACAAAAAAGACTCCCGCATTCACCGCATCAACAGATACGTCATGGCTCGATCTCGGAACCTTCCATGGACGGAACGACAGGGCTGCCGTGGGACACACAGAGGTGACTGCCGGCGGTTTTGCCCAGTGAAACCGCCAGCAGTCTCCTCTGAGCATCCCACGCGAGCCCTGTCGTCCTGTCCATGTATTAGTATTTCTACCACAGTGTGTGTACTATTAGTATTTATACCACAGTGTGTGTACTATTGGAATTTATGCCACAGTGTGTGTACTATTAGAATTTATACCACAGTGTGTATACTATTGGAATTTATACCACAGTGTGTATACTATTGGAATTTATACCACAGTGTGTGTACTATTAGAATTTATACCACAGTGTGTGTACTATTGGAATTTATACCACAGTGTGTATACTATTGGAATTTATACCAAAGTGTGTGTACTATTAGAATTTATACCATAGTGTGTGTACTATTAGTATTTATACCACAGTGTGTGTACTATTAGTATTTCTACCACAGTGTGTGTACTATTAGTATTTCTACCACAGTGTGTGTACTATTAGAATTTATACCACAGTGTGTGTACTATTGGAATTTATACCACAGTGCGTGTACTATTGGAATTTATACCAAAGTGTGAATACTATTAGTATTTATACCACAGTGTGTGTACTATTAGTATTTATACCACAGTGTGTGTACTATTAGTATTTATACCACAGTGTGTGTACTATTAGTATTTATACCACAGTGTGTATACTATTAGTATTTATACCACAGTGTGTGTACTATTAGTATTTATACCACAGTGTGTACTATTAGTATTTATACCACAGTGTGTGTACTATTAGTATTTATACCACAGTGTGTATACTATTAGTATTTATACCACAGTGTGTATACTATTAGTATTTATACCACAGTGTGTGTACTATTAGTATTTATACCACAGTGTGTGTACTATTAGTATTTATACCACAGTGTGTGTACTATTGGAATTTATACCACAGTGTGAATACTATTAGTATTTATACCACAGTGTGTGTACTATTAGTATTTATACCACAGTGTGTATACTATTAGTATTTATACCACAGTGTGTGTACTATGAGTATTTATACCACAGTGTGTGTACTATTAGTATTTATACCACAGTGTGTGTACTATTAGTATTTATACCACAGTGTGAATACTATTAGTATTTATACCACAGTGTGTGTACTATTAGTATTTATACCACAGTGTGTGTACTATTAGTATTTATACCACAGTGTGTGTACTATTAGTATTTATACCACAGTGTGTATACTATTAGTATTTATACCACAGTGTGTATACTATTAGTATTTATACCACAGTGTGTGTACTATTAGTATTTATACCACATTGTGTGTACTATTAGTATTTATACCACAGTGTGTATACTATTAGTATTTATACCACAGTGTGTGTACTATTGGAATTTATACCACAGTGTGAATACTATTAGTATTTATACCACAGTGTGAATATTATTAGTATTTATACCACAGTGTGAATACTATTAGTATTTATACCACAGTGTGTGTACTATTAGTATTTATACCACAGTGTGAATACTATTAGTATTTATACCACAGTGTGTGTACTATTAGTATTTATACCACAGTGTGTACTATTAGTATTTATACCACAGTGTGTGTACTATTAGTATTTATACCACAGTGTGTATACTATTAGTATTTATACCACAGTGTGTATACTATTAGTATTTATACCACAGTGTGTGTACTATTAGTATTTATACCACAGTGTGTGTACTATTAGTATTTATACCACAGTGTGTGTACTATTGGAATTTATACCACAGTGTGAATACTATTAGTATTTATACCACAGTGTGTGTACTATTAGTATTTATACCACAGTGTGTATACTATTAGTATTTATACCACAGTGTGTGTACTATTAGTATTTATACCACTGTGTGTGTACTATTAGTATTTATACCACAGTGTGTGTACTATTAGTATTTATACCACAGTGTGAATACTATTAGTATTTATACCACAGTGTGTATACTATTAGTATTTATACCACAGTGTGTGTACTATTAGTATTTATACCACAGTGTGTGTACTATTAGTATTTATACCACAGTGTGTGTACTATTAGTATTTATACCACAGTGTGTATACTATTAGTATTTATACCACAGTGTGTATACTATTAGTATTTATACCACAGTGTGTGTACTATTAGTATTTATACCACATTGTGTGTACTATTAGTATTTATACCACAGTGTGTATACTATTAGTATTTATACCACAGTGTGTGTACTATTGGAATTTATACCACAGTGTGAATACTATTAGTATTTATACCACAGTGTGAATACTATTAGTATTTATACCACAGTGTGAATACTATTAGTATTTATACCACAGTGTGTGTACTATTAGTATTTATACCACAGTGTGAATACTATTAGTATTTATACCACAGTGTGTGTACTATTAGTATTTAAACCACAGTGTGTATACTATTGGAATTTATACCACAGTGTGAGTACTATTAGTATTTATACCACAGTGTGTGTACTATTAGTATTTATACCACAGTGTGTGTACTATTAGTATTTATACCACAGTGTATGTACTATTAGTATTTATGCCACAGTGTGTGTACTATTAGTATTTATACCACAGTGTGTATACTATTAGTATTTATACCACAGTGTGAATACTATTAGTATTTATACCACATTGTGTGTACTATTAGTATTTATACCACAGTGTGTATACTATTAGTATTTATACCACAGTGTGTGTACTATTAGTATTTATACCACAGTGTGTATACTATTAGTATTTATACCACAGTGTGTATACTATTAGTATTTATACCACAGTGTGAATACTATTAGTATTTATACCACAGTGTGAATACTATTAGTATTTATACCACAGTGTGAATACTATTAGTATTTATACCACAGTGTTTGTACTGTTAGCATTTATACCACAGTGTGTGTGCTATTGGAATTTATACCACAGTGTGTGTACTATTAGAATTTATACCACAGTGTGTGTACTATTGGAATTTATACCAAAGTGTGTGTACTATTGGAATTTATACCAAAGTGTGAATACTATTAGTATTTATACCACAGTGTGTGTACTATTAGTATTTATACCACAGTGTGTGTACTATTAGTATTTATACCACAGTGTGTGTACTATTAGTATTTATACCACAGTGTGTGTACTATTAGTATTTCTACCACAGTGTGTGTACTATTAGTATTTATACCACAGTGTGTGTACTATTGGAATTTATGCCACAGTGTGTGTACTATTAGAATTTATACCACAGTGTGTATACTATTGGAATTTATACCACAGTGTGTATACTATTGGAATTTATACCACAGTGTGTGTACTATTAGAATTTATACCACAGTGTGTGTACTATTGGAATTTATACCACAGTGTGTATACTATTGGAATTTATACCAAAGTGTGTGTACTATTAGAATTTATACCACAGTGTGTGTACTATTAGTATTTATACCACAGTGTGTGTACTATTAGTATTTCTACCACAGTGTGTGTACTATTAGTATTTCTACCACAGTGTGTGTACTATTAGAATTTATACCACAGTGTGTGTACTATTGGAATTTATACCACAGTGTGTGTACTATTGGAATTTATACCAAAGTGTGAATACTATTAGTATTTATACCACAGTGTGTGTACTATTAGTATTTATACCACAGTGTGTGTACTATTAGTATTTATACCACAGTGTGTGTACTATTAGTATTTATACCACAGTGTGTGTACTATTAGTATTTATACCACAGTGTGTATACTATTAGTATTTATACCACAGTGTGTGTACTATTAGTATTTATACCACAGTGTGTACTATTAGTATTTATACCACAGTGTGTGTACTATTAGTATTTATACCACAGTGTGTATACTATTAGTATTTATACCACAGTGTGTATACTATTAGTATTTATACCACAGTGTGTGTACTATTAGTATTTATACCACAGTGTGTGTACTATTAGTATTTATACCACAGTGTGTGTACTATTAGTATTTATACCACAGTGTGTATACTATTAGTATTTATACCACAGTGTGTGTACTATTGGAATTTATACCACAGTGTGAATACTATTAGTATTTATACCACAGTGTGAATACTATTAGTATTTATACCACAGTGTGAATACTATTAGTATTTATACCACAGTGTGTGTACTATTAGTATTTATACCACAGTGTGAATACTATTAGTATTTATACCACAGTGTGTGTACTATTAGTATTTAAACCACAGTGTGTATACTATTGGAATTTATACCACAGTGTGAGTACTATTAGTATTTATACCACAGTGTGTGTACTATTAGTATTTATACCACAGTGTGTGTACTATTAGTATTTATACCACAGTGTATGTACTATTAGTATTTATGCCACAGTGTGTGTACTATTAGTATTTATACCACAGTGTGTATACTATTAGTATTTATACCACAGTGTGAATACTATTAGTATTTATACCACATTGTGTGTACTATTAGTATTTATACCACAGTGTGTATACTATTAGTATTTATACCACAGTGTGTGTACTATTAGTATTTATACCACAGTGTGTATACTATTAGTATGTATACCACAGTGTGTATACTATTAGTATTAATACCACAGTGTGAATACTATTAGTATTTATACCACAGTGTGAATACTATTAGTATTTATACCACAGTGTGAATACTATTAGTATTTATACCACAGTGTTTGTACTGTTAGCATTTATACCACAGTGTGTGTACTATTGGAATTTATACCACAGTGTGTGTACTATTAGAATTTATACCACAGTGTGTGTACTATTGGAATTTATACCAAAGTGTGTGTACTATTGGAAGTTATACCAAAGTGTGAATACTATTAGTATTTATACCACAGTGTGTGTACTATTAGTATTTATACCACAGTGTGTGTACTATTAGTATTTATACCACAGTGTGTGTACTATTAGTATTTATACCACAGTGTGTGTACTATTAGTATTTATACCACAGTGTGTGTACTATTAGTATTTATACCACAGTGTGTATACTATTAGTATTTATACCACAGTGTGTGTACTATTAGTATTTATACCACAGTGTGTACTATTAGTATTTATACCACAGTGTGTGTACTATTAGTATTCATACCACAGTGTGTATACTATTAGTATTTATACCACAGTGTGTGTACTATTAGTATTTATACCACAGTGTGTGTACTATTAGTATTTATACCACAGTGTGTGTACTATTAGTATTTATACCACAGTGTGTATACTATTAGTATTTATACCACAGTGTGTGTACTATTGGAATTTATACCACAGTGTGAATACTATTAGTATTTATACCACAGTGTGAATACTATTAGTATTTATACCACAGTGTGAATACTATTAGTATTTATACCACAGTGTGTGTACTATTAGTATTTATACCACAGTGTGAATACTATTAGTATTTATACCACAGTGTGTGTACTATTAGTATTTAAACCACAGTGTGTATACTATTGGAATTTATACCACAGTGTGAGTACTATTAGTATTTATACCACAGTGTGTGTACTATTAGTATTTATACCACAGTGTGTGTACTATTAGTATTTATACCACAGTGTATGTACTATTAGTATTTATGCCACAGTGTGTGTACTATTAGTATTTATACCACAGTGTGTATACTATTAGTATTTATACCACAGTGTGAATACTATTAGTATTTATACCACATTGTGTGTACTATTAGTATTTATACCACAGTGTGTATACTATTAGTATTTATACCACAGTGTGTGTACTATTAGTATTTATACCACAGTGTGTATACTATTAGTATTTATACCACAGTGTGTATACTATTAGTATTTATACCACAGTGTGTATACTATTAGTATTTATACCACAGTGTGTATACTATTAGTATTTATACCACAGTGTGAATACTATTGGAATTTATACCACAGTGTGTATACTATTAGTATTTATACCACAGTGTGAATACTATTAGTATTTATACCACAGTGTTTGTACTGTTAGCATTTATACCACAGTGTGTGTACTATTGGAATTTATACCACAGTGTGTGTACTATTAGAATTTATACCACAGTGTGTGTACTATTGGAATTTATACCACAGTGTGTGTACTATTGGAATTTATACCACAGTGTGTATACTATTGGAATTTATACCAAAGTATGTGTACTATTAGAATTTATACCACAGTGTGTGTACTATTAGTAATTATACCACAGTGTGTGTACTATTAGTATTTCTACCACAGTGTGTGTACTATTAGTATTTCTACCACAGTGTGTGTACTATTAGAATTTATACCACAGTGTGTGTACTATTGGAATTTATACCACAGTGTGTGTACTATTGGAATTTATACCAAAGTGTGAATACTATTAGTATTTATACCACAGTGTGTGTACTATTAGTATTTATACCACAGTGTGTGTACTATTAGTATTTATACCACAGTGTGTGTACTATTAGTATTTATACCACAGTGTGTGTACTATTAGTATTTATACCACAGTGTGTGTACTATTAGTATTTATACCACAGTGTGTATACTATTAGTATTTATACCACAGTGTGTGTACTATTAGTATTTATACCACAGTGTGTGTACTATTAGTATTTATACCACAGTGTGTGTACTATTAGTATTTATACCACAGTGTGTATACTATTAGTATTTATACCACAGTGTGTGTACTATTAGTATTTATACCACAGTGTGTATACTATTAGTATTTATACCACAGTGTGTGTACTATTGGAATTTATACCACAGTGTGAATACTATTAGTATTTATACCACAGTGTGAATACTATTAGTATTTATACCACAGTGTGAATACTATTAGTATTTATACCACAGTGTGTGTACTATTAGTATTTATACCACAGTGTGAATACTATTAGTATTTATACCACAGTGTGTGTACTATTAGTATTTAAACCACAGTGTGTATACTATTGGAATTTATACCACAGTGTGAGTACTATTAGTATTTATACCACAGTGTGTGTACTATTAGTATTTATACCACAGTGTGTGTACTATTAGTATTTATACCACAGTGTATGTACTATTAGTATTAATGCCACAGTGTGTGTACTATTAGTATTTATACCACAGTGTGTATACTATTAGTATTTATACCACAGTGTGAATACTATTAGTATTTATACCACAGTGTGAATACTATTAGTATTTATACCACAGTGTGAATACTATTAGTATTTATACCACAGTGTGAATACTATTAGTATTTATACCACAGTGTGTGTACTATTAGTATTTATACCACAGTGTGAATACTATTAGTATTTATACCACAGTGTGTGTACTATTAGTATTTAAACCACAGTGTGTATACTATTGGAATTTATACCACAGTGTGAGTACTATTAGTATTTATACCACAGTGTGTGTACTATTAGTATTTATACCACAGTGTGTGTACTATTAGTATTTATACCACAGTGTATGTACTATTAGTATTTATGCCACAGTGTGTGTACTATTAGTATTTATACCACAGTGTGTATACTATTAGTATTTATACCACAGTGTGAATACTATTAGTATTTATACCACATTGTGTGTACTATTAGTATTTATACCACAGTGTGTATACTATTAGTATTTATACCACAGTGTGTGTACTATTAGTATTTATACCACAGTGTGTATACTATTAGTATTTATACCACAGTGTGTATACTATTAGTATTTATACCACAGTGTGAATACTATTAGTATTTATACCACAGTGTGAATACTATTAGTATTTATACCACAGTGTGAATACTATTAGTATTTATACCACAGTGTTTGTACTGTTAGCATTTATACCACAGTGTGTGTACTATTGGAATTTATACCACAGTGTGTGTACTATTAGAATTTATACCACAGTGTGTGTACTATTGGAATTTATACCACAGTGTGTGTACTATTGGAATTTATACCACAGTGTGTATACTATTGGAATTTATACCAAAGTATGTGTACTATTAGAATTTATACCACAGTGTGTGTACTATTAGTATTTATACCACAGTGTGTGTACTATTAGTATTTCTACCACAGTGTGTGTACTATTAGTATTTCTACCTCAGTGTGTGTACTATTCGAATTTATACCACAGTGTGTGTACTATTGGAATTTATACCACAGTGTGTGTACTATTGGAATTTATACCAAAGTGTGAATACTATTAGTATTTATACCACAGTGTGTGTACTATTAGTATTTATACCACAGTGTGTGTACTATTAGTATTTATACCACAGTGTGTGTACTATTAGTATTTATACCACAGTGTGTGTACTATTAGTATTTATACCACAGTGTGTGTACTATTAGTATTTATACCACAGTGTGTATACTATTAGTATTTATACCACAGTGTGTGTACTATTAGTATTTATACCACAGTGTGTGTACTATTAGTATTTATACCACAGTGTGTGTACTATTAGTATTTATACCACAGTGTGTATACTATTAGTATTTATACCACAGTGTGTGTACTATTAGTATTTATACCACAGTGTGTATACTATTAGTATTTATACCACAGTGTGTGTACTATTGGAATTTATACCACAGTGTGAATACTATTAGTATTTATACCACAGCGTGAATACTATTAGTATTTATACCACAGTGTGAATACTATTAGTATTTATACCACAGTGTGTGTACTATTAGTATTTATACCACAGTGTGAATACTATTAGTATTTATACCACAGTGTGTGTACTATTAGTATTTAAACCACAGTGTGTATACTATTGGAATTTATACCACAGTGTGAGTACTATTAGTATTTATACCACAGTGTGTGTACTATTAGTATTTATACCACAGTGTGTGTACTATTAGTATTTATACCACAGTGTATGTACTATTAGTATTAATGCCACAGTGTGTGTACTATTAGTATTTATACCACAGTGTGTATACTATTAGTATTTATACCACAGTGTGAATACTATTAGTATTTATACCACATTGTGTGTACTATTAGTATTTATACCACAGTGTGTATACTATTAGTATTTATACCACAGTGTGTGTACTATTAGTATTTATACCACAGTGTGTATACTATTAGTATTTATACCACAGTGTGTATACTATTAGTATTTATACCACAGTGTGAATACTATTAGTATTTATACCACAGTGTGAATACTATTAGTATTTATACCATAGTGTGAATACTATTAGTATTTATACCACAGTGTTTGTACTGTTAGCATTTATACCACTGTGTGTATACTATTAGGATTTATACCACAGTGTGAATACTATTAACATTTTTACCACATTGTGTGTACTATTAGTATTTATACCACAATGTGTATACTATTAGAATTTATACCACAGTGTGAATACTATTAGTATTTATACCACAGTGTGTATACTATTAACATTTATACCACAGTGTGTATACTATTAGTATTTATAACACAGTGTGTATACTATTAACATTTTTACCACAGTGTGTGTACTATTAGTATTTATACCACAGTGTGAAAACTATTAGTATTTATACCACAGTGTGTGTACTATTAGTATTTATACCACAGTGTGTACTATTAGTATTTATACCACAGTGTGTATACTATTAGTATTTATACCACAGTGTGTATACTATTAGTATTTATACCACAGTGTGTGTACTATTGGAATTTATACCACAGTGTGAGTACTATTAGTATTTATACCACAGTGTGTGTACTATTAGTATTTATACCACAGTGTGTGTACTATTAGTATTTATACCACAGTGTATGTACTATTAGTATTAATGCCACAGTGTGTGTACTATTAGCATTTATACCACAGTGTGTATACTATTAGTATTTATACCACAGTGTGAATACTATTAGTATTTATACCACATTGTGTGTACTATTAGTATTTATACCACAGTGTGTATACTATTAGTATTTATACCACAGTGTGTGTACTATTAGTATTTATACCACAGTGTGTATACTATTAGTATTTATACCACAGTGTGTATACTATTAGTATTTATACCACAGTGTGAATACTATTAGTATTTATACCACAGTGTGAATACTATTAGTATTTATACCATAGTGTGAATACTATTAGTATTTATACCACAGTGTTTGTACTGTTAGCATTTATACCACTGTGTGTATACTATTAGGATTTATACCACAGTGTGAATACTATTAACATTTTTACCACATTGTGTGTACTATTAGTATTTATACCACAATGTGTATACTATTAGAATTTATACCACAGTGTGAATACTATTAGTATTTATACCACAGTGTGTATACTATTAACATTTATACCACAGTGTGTATACTATTAGTATTTATACCACAGTGTGTATACTATTAACATTTTTACCACAATGTGTGTACTATTAGTATTTATACCACAGTGTGAAAACTATTAGTATTTATACCACAGTGTGTGTACTATTAGTATTTATACCACAGTGTGTACTATTAGTATTTATACCACAGTGTGTATACTATTAGTATTTATACCACAGTGTGTGTACTATTAGTATTTATACCACAGTGTGTGTACTATTGGAATTTATACCACAGTGTGTATACTATTAGTATTTATACCACAGTGTGTGTACTATTAGTATTTATACCACAGTGTGTATACTATTAGTATTTATACCACAGTGTGTGTACTATTAGTATTTATACCACAGTGTGTGTACTATTAGTATTTATACCACAGTGTGTATACTATTAACATTTTTACCACAGTGTGTATACTATTAGTATTTATACCACAGTGTGAATACTATTAGTATTTATACCACAGTGTGTACTATTAGTATTTATACCACAGTGTGTGTACTATTAGTATTTATACCACAGTGTGTGTACTATTAGTATTTATACCACAGTGTGTGTACTATTAGTATTTATACCGCATTGTGTGTACTATTAGTATTTTTACCACAGTGTGTATACTATTAGTATTTATACCACAGTGTGTGTACTATTAGTATTTATACCACAGTGTGTGTACTATTAGTATTTATACCACAGTGTGTGTACTATTGGAATTTATACCACAGTGAATGTACTATTAGAATTTATACCACAGTGTGTATACTATTAGTATTTATACCACAGTGTGTATACTATTAGTATTTATACCACTGTGTGTGTACTATTAGTATTTATACCACAGTGTGTGTACTATTAGTATTTATACCACAGTGTGTATACTATTAACATTTTTACCACAGTGTGTGTACTATTAGTATTTATACCACAGTGTGAATACTATTAGTATTTATACCACAGTGTGTACTATTAGTATTTATACCACAGTGTGTGTACTATTAGTATTTATACCACAGTGTGTATACTATTAGTATTTATACCACAGTGTGTATACTATTAGTATTTATACCACAGTGTGAAAACTATTAGTATTTATACCACAGTGTGTGTACTATTAGTATTTATACCACAGTGTGTATACTATTAGTATTTATACCACAGTGTGTGTACTATTAGTATTTATACCATAGTGTGTATACTATTAGCATTTATTCCACAGTGTGTATACTATTAGTATTTATACCACAGTGTGTGTACTATTAGTATTTATACCACAGTGTGTGTACTATTAGCATTTATACCACAGTGTGTGTACTATTAGTATTTATACCACAGTGTGTGTACTATTAGTATTTATACCACAGTGTGTGTACTATTAGTATTTATACCACATTGTGTGTACTATTAGTATTTTTACCACAGTGTGTATACTATTAGTATTTATACCACAGTGTGTGTACTATTAGTATTTATACCACAGTGTGTGTACTATTAGCATTTATACCACAGTGTGTGTACTATTAGTATTTATACCACAGTGTGTGTACTATTAGTATTTATACCACAGTGTGTGTACTTTTGGAATTTATACCACAGTGTGTGTACTATTAGTATTTTTACCACAGTGTGTATACTATTAGTATTTATACCACAGTGTGTGTACTATTAGTATTTATACCACAGTGTGTGTACTATTAGCATTTATACCACAGTGTGTGTACTATTAGTATTTATACCACAGTGTGTGTACTATTAGTATTTATACCACAGTGTGTGTACTATTAGCATTTATACCACAGTGTGTATACTATTAGAATTTATACCACAGTGTGTATACTATTAGTATTTATACCACAATGTGTGTACTATTAGAATTTATACCACAGTGTGAATACTATTAGTATTTATACCACAGTGTGTATACTATTAGTATTTATACCACAGTGTGTGTACTATCAGTATTTATACCACAGTGTGTGTGCTATTGGAATTTATACCACAGTGTGTGTACTATTAGAATTTATACCACAGTGTGTATACTATTAGTATTTATACCACAATGTGTGTACTATTAGAATTTATACCACAGTGTGAATACTATTAGTATTTATACCACAGTGTGTATACTATTAGTATTTATACCACAGTGTGTGTACTATTAGTATTTATACCACAGTGTGTGTACTATTGGAATTTATACCACAGTGTGAATACTATTAGTATTTATACCACAGTGTGTGTGCTATTAGAATTTACACCACAGTGTGTGTACTATTGGAATTTATACCACAGTGTGTATACTATTAGTATTTATACCACAGTGTGAAAACTATTAGTATTTATACCACAGTGTGTGTACTATTAGAATTTATACCACAGTGTGTATACTATTAGTATTTATACCACAGTGAGTGTACTATTAGAATTTATACCACAGTGTGTGTACTATTGGAATTTATACCACAGTGTGTTTACTATTGGAATTTATACCACAGTGTGAATACTATTAGTATTTATACCACAGTGTGTGTACTATTAGTATTTATACCACAGTGTGTATACTATTAGTATTTATACCACAGTGTGTGTACTATTAGAATTTATACCACAGTGTGTGTACTATTAGAATTTATACCACAGTGTGTATACTATTAGTATTTATACCACAGTGTGTGTACTATTAGTATTTATACCACAGTGTGTGTACTATTGGAATTTATACCACAGTGTGTGTACTATTAGAATTTATACCACAGTGTGAAAACTATTAGTATTTATACCACAGTGTGTGTACTATTAGAATTTATACCACAGTGTGTGTACTATTAGTATTTATACCACAGTGTGTGTACTATTAGTATTTATACCACAGTGTGTGTACTATTAGAATTTATACCACAGTGTGTGTACTATTGGAATTTATACCACAGTGTGTATACTATTAGTATTTATACCACAGTGTGTGTACTATTAGAATTTATACCACAGTGTGTATACTATTAGTATTTATACCACAGTGTGTGTACTATTAGTATTTATACCACAGTGTGTATACTATTAGTATTTATACCACAGTGTGTGTACTATTAGTATTTATACCACAGTGTGTATACTATTAGTATTTATACCACAGTGTGTGTACTATTAGTATTTCTACCACAGTGTGTGTACTATTGGAATTTATACCACAGTGTGTGTACTATTAGAATTTATACCACAGTGTGTATACTATTAGTATTTATACCACAGTGTGAATACTATTAGAATTTATACCACAGTGTGTATACTATTAGTATTTATACCACAGTGTGTGTACTATTAGAATTTATACCACAGTGTGTATACTATTAGTATTTATACCACAGTGTGTGTACTATTAGTATTTATACCACAGTGTGTGTACTATTAGAATTTATACCACAGTGTGTGTACTATTAGTATTTATACCACAGTGTGTATACTATTAGTATTTATACCACAGTGTGAATACTATTAGAATTTATACCACAGTGTGTGTACTATTAGTATTTATACCACAGTGTGTGTACTATTGGAATTTATACCACAGTGTGTGTACTATTAGAATTTATACCACAGTGTGTGTACTATTGGAATTTATACCACAGTGTGTGTACTATTAGAATTTATACCACAGTGTGTGTACTATTGGAATTTATACCACAGTGTGAATACTATTAGAATTTATACCACAGTGTGTGTACTATTGGAATTTATACCACAGTGTGAATACTATTAGAATTTATACCACAGTGTGTATACTATTAGTATTTATACCACAGTGTGTGTACTATTAGTATTTACACCACAGTGTGTATACTATTAGTATTTATACCACAGTGTGTGTACTATTGGAATTTATACCACAGCGTGTGTACTATTAGAATTTATACCACAGTTATTTTTGTTCAGCAGAATCAATAGTTGCTGATTTTGCACATCATCCTATAGCACTGGGAACCTCAGTTCGGATCTGACCTAGGCATCGCTTTCTTAGTTTACTTGGCATCGTATGAAATAAACACAGAAATTAGATTCCGGGCCCCAGTGGTCACAGAACCTATGTGCGTGTATTCTTTGTGCAGGTTGCAGAATATATAAGTGCTGTATGAATACTGCATAACAGGTAAATGAATAATATATGCTATGATTATAATGGAGGGACTTTACTCTTCACTGACGAGTTTACAAATGCAGTTCTATACAGCAAGACGCCAATACACACTGCCCACTCTTTCCTATAATATCTAGTAGGTTTACTCAGGGTCTTAAATACCAGTGAGGGAAGACTTCAAATAAGACTGAAGAAGCTTGTCACTTGACAGATGTGGAAACCCGTCAGAGACCAAAGAAAATAATTCCAATGAATTCCTTGTTACAGATCTGCTCAGACTAGGGAGCCCCTAAGATTATATCATCTATAATTACCTGAGACTTAATGAGCGCTCATAGCTTAGGAAAAGGAAATAAACATGTCTTTTGAGACAGTCGAAACTCCCTTTTAACCCCTTCAGTGCTAGAATTGGCTCCTGCCTAGTTGACATACAACCACTACACTTAGGAGTAGTGTAATGTTGGCAATATACATGAGAGTATTGATGAGAGCATCAGCAAGCCAATCTAATGTCCATAGCAGTGTTTCCCAACCAGTGTGCCTCCGGCTGTTGCAAAACTACAACTCCCTGCATGCCCGGACAGCCTTTAGCTGTCCGGGCTTGTTGGGAGTTGTAGTTTTGCAACAGCTGGAAGCACTCTGGTTGGGCCACAGTGGGCTAAAGGCAGTAACTCCCAGCATGCCCAAATGGCTATATGTTGTAGTTTGGCAACAGCTGGAGGGACCCTAGTTGGAAAACACTGGTCTATAGGGTCCTATTCAGGGTCATATTCAATTCTTTATTTGCCCAGGAGGGGATCAGTACCAGTAGATGTCTGGCTACCACTGATATTCCTTACCCTATTAAAGGGGTACTCCACTGGAAAACATTTTTATTTTTTTTTTAAACAACTGGTGCCAGAAAGTTAAACAGATTTGTAAAATACTTATATTTAAAAATCTTAATCCTTCCAGTAATTATCAGCTGTTGTATGCTCCAAAGGAAGTTCTTTTCTTTTTAAATTTCCTTTCTGTCTGACCACAGTGCTCTCTGCTGACACCTCTGTCCATGTAAGGAACTGTCCGGAGCAGGAGAGGTTTGCTATGGGGACTTGCTCCTACTCTGGACAGTTCCTAAAATGGACAGAGGTGTCAGCAGAGAGCACTGTGGTCAGACAGAAAGGAAATTCAAAAAGAAAAGAACTTCCTGTGGAGCATACAGCAGCTGATAAGTACTGGAAGGATTAAGATTTTTAAATAGAAGTACTTTACAAATCTGTTTAACTTTCTGGCACCAAATGATTAAAAATAAAAAAATAATAATAATGTTTTCCAGCGGAGTACCCCTTTAAAGTAACAGTGAATATATGATCAGCTTTACTAGTACAGTGCAGTTTATTGTGCTCACAAGGCCTAATTCTAGCCATATAAAAATAGTTTGGCAGATGTTTACAAGTCAAATATCAACCCTATTAGACCCTCTTCCCCTTCAATTTAACAGGTTAGTTTGATTCCATTTGTAGCTATTAAAATGGGTTTAATGAAAGAACAAACTAAAGGAAGTTACCAGTGTAAAGCAAGGAATTACAGCATACTCACTTCTCCTGATCCAGCTCCAGGGCTACAGTCCTCCTGGTCTCTTTGTTTACTAACCATTATCAAGTGTTCTCCCTGCTATGATATTGATGTTCACTACACAAATCGGCCTTAGAGATTGGCTGCAGTGTATTCGGAACATTGTCAGGAGAGGCAGTATCATCAGTGGAAGTAAACAGAGGGATCGGGGTGGACCATAGCACCGGTGCTGAATCGGGAAAGGTGAGTATGTTGTAGTTTGTTCATTTATACTCATAGCACGCTGTAGTTAGGTTTTTAATTAATAAATAAGAATACTCCTTTAAGGGTATATTCACACAAACAGTATCCTGCACATATTAGATGCTCAGGATTTGAAGCTGCAGGTTCAATGCTGCAGATTTCAATGTAAACTAAATGACTGAACACAGCATCAAATCTGCAGCTTCAAATCCTACGCATCAACTATCTGCAGAATACTGTACATGTGAGTGGACCCTAAGGGTGGAGAAGTGGCTGTCAGACACCACATATCTAAGGAAGAAATGATGCCACGGCCAAGATTATAATACTCATCCTCACTTTCCAGACATACTTTGTGGCTTTTTGAGATTCCAGTATTCTTTTGGCTATTTATCATGAATTTGTTGAATGACAGAATAAAGCCCCTTTCATACTGCCGTTGTGCCCTATCGGAAAAGGTCTGGTAGACACTTTTTTTGTTTGCCTTTGACGTCCATTATCTGGATGGGGCACAACGGGCAACAACAGGTCCCTACAGATCTCATTTACTATTATGGAGTCCGTCGGGCACTGTATGCATGACGTTGCATGATGTATTTTTCTCCCTGTGTTCCCTGATGTCCGTCACACTGCCGTATCACTACTGCGGTGGGAAAGAAGCCTAATATTAGTAATCTGCTAGTATGGGATGCCCTTCACAATGCACATGTTAGAACAAGAACAATAGATCGTCCTTGTTAGTAATTGTTCTCAAATTGATTTTGGTCCCTGGCAGCCATATGGCTTCTCTTTCTAGATATTGACCTGACTTATCAAATGATCTTTTCAAGGGATTGCCCAGGTTCTAAAAAATATGGTTTAGTTAATGCTAGGGTACACAGAGTGCTGCTTTTTTTGGAGGTTAATCCATCATATTATATAGAAGTAAATATATCATTAGGGTAGGGTCGAACGTGCAATATTTTGCTGCTGCATATTTTTCTAACCATTGAAGTCAATGGGTAACAAAATCAGCTGCGTATTTAGCTACAATTGACTTCAGTAGGTAGGAAAATAGGCAAAATACAGCATGTGTTACCCTACTCTTAGGGGGAGATTTATCAAAACCTGCAACCAATCAGCTTGCTTCTTTCATTTTGCAGAATCCGTGTTAAAAATGATAGAAGCGATCTGATTGGTTGCTATGGGCAACTGGGCAACTTTTCCTCTGGACAGTCTCATAACCAGTTTAAATTTATCAAGCACAAAGAGTTCATTGAAACAAGAACATCGTAAAAAGTTATTCCTCAATGTGTAAGGCTATGTGCACACCTCAGAATTTCTGGGCAGAATTCTGCTTGGAATTCTGCATGGAAATTCCACTGCAGCATAGTCCCGTTGATTTCTGTAGTCCCATAGTCACAGGATTCTGCTGCGCTGTGCACATGGCGGTATTTCCTTGCCAGATGTTTCTGGCACAGAAATTCCGAACTCCGCGTCCCCAGAAAGAATCCCACCACAGAGATTTTCCATGAACATTCTGAAAGGTGAACATAACCTTAAAAGTCTTTCTCAGAACACAACAGATACATTGACCTAAATATGCTTTGGTCATTGTGCAAGAATTTTGGTTGCAAAAGCACCAGAATTTTTGTCCGCAGAAATGAAGACATATTTAGTATTCATGGCATGCCAAACAAGGGGACATGGCTTATCATAAAGTGGCATGGGCAGCTAGGGGGCAAGGCTGAAAATGTAATGTCATGTAGTGAAATAAAGACACAATAAAAAATAGACACAAGAGATCGCTGGGGGTATTTACCTTCTCCCGGTCCTTGACAGGGATCTCCTGTAATCTTCTCAGGTATCTTCGCTCCGGGCACCGGCTTGTGGCACGGCCAGAGCTTAATGACGTAACCACTGCTGTTCCCAGGACCCGGGACCCAGCAGAGAGCAGCAGCGGTGATGTCACTAAGCTCCGCCCATGCCCCAAACTGCTGCTGCTTTCTGCTGGGTCCTGGGCAGCAGCAGTTACGTCATTAAGCTCCGCCTGTGCCCCAAGCTGGTGCCCGGAGAAAAAAGATACCGGAGAAGATTACAGGAAATCCCCGTCATGGACCGGGACAAGGTAAATACTGTTGGTTACTAGTGCAGGTGGCACTGGTGACAGATTTCCTTTAACCTCTATCCTGCAGATAGATACTGCATAACTCCTTTAACCCCTTAAGGACGCAGCCCTTTTTCACCTTAAGGACTGAGCCCTTTTTCGCACTTCTGACCACCGTCACTTTACGCATTAATAACTCTAAAACGCTTTTATTGAATATTCTGATTCTGAGACAGTTTTTTCGTGACATATTCTACTTTATTTTGGTGGTAAATTTTCGTCGTTACTTGCATCCTTTTTTGATGAAAAATGCCAACATTTCATGAAAATTTTGAAAATTTTGCAGTTTTCTAACTTTGAAGCTCTTAAAGTTGAAGCTGCGATGTCTCAGGACGCACTGGCGCTGCTACCGTGTATCCCTTGGATGAATCTTTTACCAGAGGTCTATTGACTTGGTCGATTCATATCGGGACTGGGTCCTATATATCTTCCTGACATTTATCAACATCAGACTACTGCACTGTTCTTTTTGTAGCCTGGTAACTAATTAGTTACCATCTTCTCTGGCGATACACTACCTACCTGTTCAGGACCCGACTGGTTATTCTGTACCCTGGTTCTAAGCTACATATTGCTAGACTGCCAGTGCCTCATGTTCATCTGCTACATCTTTCTCGTTTTTTTGTTATATCAGTTATCCTTATCATTACTGAGACATCCTTTTCCAGGGTGCTGATCTTGGGTTGGTCAATTGGGTCCAATTCATCTCAGGATATGTAGGGACACAGTTTTGGGGCCCAGAACTTCATATATGGCTATGTGCACTATCTCTTGTATGAATAGGATGTAGGTGGTTTCAAATACAATTTGAATACATCTTGCAAGCCACATTTTGAACTAACCATCAAGACCACATTCATCTTTATCAATCCTAGTTTTTTATATTTTGAACTGCTCATTGATATAGTTGCTTATTTATGTTGAATTGGTTTACTGTGTCCTTTGAGTCTGGTATTATCTATGCTAAGAGCTTAGTCTCTTTGACTGACTATGACATTAAACCTGTGAACCCTACTACCCTGTTTCCCCGAAAATACACCCTACCCCGAAAATAAGCCCTAGCTGGATTATCGGGGTGGGCTGCAATATAAGCCCTACCCCGAAAATAAGACCTAGGCCGGTGGTCTTTAACCTGCAGACCTCCAGATGTTGCAAAACTACAACTCCCAGCATGCCCGGACAGCCGTTGGCTCTCCGGGCATGCTGGGAGTTGTAGTTTTGCAACATCTGGAGGTCCGCAGGTTGAAGACCACTGACCTAGGCAATGCCCGGGCTACAAATATTAAAAAACAAACTTTAACTTACCGTACCTTCGTCCTCCGTTCCCCCGTTGGGACGTCTCAGAGCCTTCAGCCTATCACCGGCCGCAGCGATGTCCCACCTCAGCCGATGATAGGCTGAGCGCATTGTCATGTGAGGAGCCAGCCGGCTTCTTACATGACAGTGGGCTCAGCCTATCATCGGCCGAGGCGGGACATCGCTGCGGCCGGTGATAGGCTGAAGGCTCTGTGACGTTCCCATCCCCAGGAAGCAGCAAGAACAGCGGAGGGACCATGAGGCCGGTTCCTTAGCAACGGGGGAACGGAGGACGAAGGTAGAGTTAAAATTTGTTTTTTAATATTTGCAGCCCGGGCACAGGAATACAAAGTACAAGTAGTGATAATTATTTTGCAGGGGGGGAGAGAAGCTGTGCTCGCGGGTGACAAACGATTAGTCTCCCGATGTGGGGTGCAGCGATGGGCTGGTAAACCGGTGGCGGGGGACGTTGGGGGTGGGGGGGCAGAGCTGCACCCATCACATGATGATGATGGGGGGGGGTAAATATTGTTAAATGTTGTTCAATACCGTAAATGTTGTACCGTTAAATGTTGTACATACCGTAAATAAATAAGCCCTACCCTGAAAATAAGCCCTAGTGTGTTTTTTGTGACTAAAATTAATATAAGACCCGGTCTTATTTTCGGAGAAACACGGTATCTTCTTTTGACCACTATGACATGTGACTCCTCTGACGCTAAAAATTATTATTGATTTATTTATGTATTAGAGTGCCGTTGTGTATCTGCAATTATCTCATCTTGATTGCTTACATTGTTTGTTCTATAACATTTCAGGATTCCTCTCATCCCTGATGAGCCCCAGACACCTAAAAGGGTGAAACGCGTTGGTATGAGAGGCCTGTTGATCTTTAGCTAATAGTACATTGTTTCCTTTTTCCTACCCCCATCCACACGTAGCAATAGGAGATCCCCACCTAGACAGATAGGACTCTCAGTGTAGGTTATCACCTGTAACCCTATCCCTTTCTCCCTATCTTGGCACTTAATTGTGTATCAAATTTTTTTGTAAAATCTGTATGTAATATATTTATTGTTTATATCAAGTAAAATTGGTTTGATTACATTTCTAAACCCAATTGGTGTTTCTCCAAGTGTTTGTGGTATTATACGATATTTCCACCAAGGGTTAACTACATCAGAGTGATTGTGGGTGTCACTATATCAATACCCAACGTTGTTTATTTCTTATGATAACATAACATGTGACAGACTTACACAAGTCCTTGAGACTTCCCACAGGTCCTTTGTACTACCTATACATAAGGATTTTTTTTTATTATGTTATCATCATCATGTCTCTCTCTCTCTCTCTCTCCCCCTCTCTCTCATGATTTCATTTTTATTTTTGACAAACAGACAGGAGTAGTAATCTTTTTTAGACCTGGTCAGGAGGTGGTTTAGATTTGTGTTTTTTTTTTTTTTTTTTGTTTTTTGTGCCGGTTGCGTCAAAATCTGCGCAAAATCAAAAACACACAGATAATAAATTCGCGACCACTGCACCCGTCACTTCAAAAAGTTATCTAGCAACAGCAAAAAGTCAAAATGACTGATTTTAGAACTTAAAAAAACCCACAAAAAAACCCTGCAATTAGTGCAAAAATAAAAGAAATTCACAAATGTAGACCAAAAAAAGCAATAGAAGACAATGATAAATTAACCCCTTTGTCTCTGTTTCCAGTGAGGACTAAGGGTTCAGTGATTGACCCCAGTGGGTTGGGGGGGGGGGGGGGGGGTAAGGGATGGTATATTATACCGAATACCCCCAGGGAGATAAGACATCACCAGTCAATGGAAGGCTTTGTGAAAATGGTTTATCCAAATAAAAGTTATGTGTATTCCAACCCACATCATGCGAGTGCCATAGACTGCACACCTTCCAGAATAAATAGGTGGAGGCCCAGTTGGACAATGCGGGGCAGGAGGGTGTGAATATGTGTGACAAATAAAAAAGGATCCATAGTCAAGTTACTGTCCCCTTTCAAAACAATAGGGACTAGATCCAATGCAGTAACATTAGCCATAACGTCATACAAAATGCAATTTTTGGAGAACAGCAAAAGTTTATGAGTTAGCTGTGAAAAACTTTTTTTTTTTTAATCAACTGGTGCCAGAAAGTTAAATACGGTAGATTTGTAAATTAATATAAATGTAATACACTTGCGCTGCACCAAAAACCTTTTGGAATGCCCGCTCTGCTGCACCACTAGAAATACCTTTCCCTGTAGGTAGGTATTAAGGAAGAGAAATACAATCAAACTATATATAGTGTGCGCTGAGAGGGACTTATGGCTGTGAATCCCCAACTCAGTGATTCCCAACCGCGGTGCCACTGCCCATGGTGCCGCGGGATTTTGCCGTGATTTTTTTTATTTTTAATTATTTTGGTTTTTTAAATGTCCCGCCCCGGCCTGACCGCGCAGGGGGGAAGGGAAGTCTGCGTGCGCACTGCGCACACAGCGTCCCCCTGCATCCCCCTGCGTCCCCCTGCGTCTCCCGCGTTTCCCTCTTCCCCCCTCTGTTCCCTGTGTCCCCCCCGTCCCCCTCCTCCACCCTCCGTCTCCTGCGTCCCCGGCTACCTTGCGGCGCAGTGAGCCGAAAATGGTGCACTAGGGCGGAACGAGCTGCACCAGCGCCAGACTCCCGTGCCTGCTGTGGGACTGCAAGCTGCGCGGGCCGGCTTGCTTAAGGTACTGTACCCTTTCCACCCCTCTGTTCACCTTCTCAACCCTGTCTAAACCCCCCCCCACCGTCACCCAGGTACACCCTCTACCCCCCCCCCGTCACCCATGTCCACCCTCCCTGTCACCCTGTTACCCATGTCCACCCTCCCTGTCACCCATGCCCAGCCTTCCTGTCACCCATGTCCACCTTCCCTGTCACCCATGTCCACCTTCCCTGTCACCCATGTCCACCTTCCCTGTCACCCATGTCCAGTCTCCCTGTCATCCATGTCCAGCCTCCCTGTCACCCATGTCCAGCCTCCCTGTCACCCATGCCCACCCTCCCTGTCACCCATGTCCAGCCTCCCTGTCACCCATGTCCACCCCCCGTCACCCATGTCCACCCCCTCTCACACATGCCCCCCACCTATCATCCCCGTCACCCATGTCCAGCCTCCCTGTCACCCATGTCCAGCCTCCCTGTCACTCATGTCCACCCCTTCCTGTCACCCATGTTCACCTTCCTGTCACCCATGTCCACCCATGTCCACCCATGTCCACCCCCCCGTCACTCATGTCCACCCCCCTCACACATGCCCCCCCCACCTATCATCCCCGTCACCCATGTCCACCTCCCATCTCACCCATGTCCACCCTCCTGTCATCCATGTCTGCCTTGTCCACTCCCCTGTCCATCCCTGTCACTCATTTTTACCCCCCCCGTCTACCCCCGTAGTCTACCCCCGTAGTTTCACCCATGTCCACCCTCCTGTTCACCCATCTGTCCCTTTGTCACCCCAGTCCACCCCTCTCTATCACTCCTGTCCCTCTTTTACCCCTTCTCCACCCATTCCCCCCCTGTCACCCATGTCAACCCCCCGTCACCCATATCAACCCCCCCTGTCACCCATGTCCACCCTCCTGTTCACCCATCTGTCCCTTTGTCACCCCAGTCCACCCCTCTCTGTCACTCCTGTCCCTCTTTTACCCCCCTGTCTCCCCTGTCCACCCTCCTGTCATCCATGTCCACCCTCCATCCAACCCTCTGTCACCCCTGCCCATCCCTGTCACCCATGTACACCCTCCATTGTCCACCCCTCTGACCACTTCCTTGTCACCCGTGTCCACCCCCTGTCCACCCCTCTGTCACCCCTATGCCCCCGTCACCCATGTTCACTCTTCTACACCCATCTATCACCCTTGTACACCTCCCTACACCCCTCTGTACACCCCTCTACACCCCTCTGCCACCAATGTACACTCCTCTATACCCCTCTGTCACCCATGTACACTCCTCTACACCCCTCTGTCACCCATGTACACTCCTCTACACCCCTCTGTCACCCATGTACACCTCTCTACACCCCTCTGTCACCCATGTACACTTCTCAACACCCCTCTGTCAGCCATGTACACTCCTCTATACCCCTCTTTCATCAATGTACACTCCTCTACACCCCTCTGTCACTCATGTACACTCCTCTACATCCATCTGTCACCCATGTACACTCAACTACACCCATCTGTCATCCATGTACACCCATCTGTCACCCATGTCCACTCCTCTACACCCCTCTGTCCACTCCTCTACACCCCTGTCACCCATGTACGCTCCTCTACACCCCTCTGTCCACTCCTCTACACCCCTGTCACCCATGTACATGCCTCTACACCCCTTTCACCCATGTATGCTCCTCTACACCCCTGTCGCCCATGTATGCTCCTCTACACCCGTCGCCCATGTACACTACTCTACACCCCTGTCACCCATGTACTCTCCTCTATACCTCTCTGTCACCCATGTACACTCCTCTATACCCCTCTGTCACCCATGTACACTCCTCTACACCCCTCTGTCACCCGTGTACACCCATCTGTCACCCATGTACACTCCTCTACACCCCTCTGTCACCCATGTACACCCATCTGTCACCCATGTACACTCCTCTACACCCCTCTGTCACCCATGTACACCCATCTGTCACCCATGTACACTCTTCTGCACCCCTCTGTCACCCATGTACACTCCTCTATACCCCTCTGTCACCCATGTACACTCCTCTATACCCCTATCACCCATGTACACTCCTCTACACCCATCTGTCACCCATGTACACTCCTCTACACCCCTGTCACCCATGTACATACATCTGTCACCCATGTACACTCCTCTACTGTCACCCATGTACACTCCTCTACACCCCTGTCACCCATGTATGCTCCTCTACACCCCTCTGTCGCCCATATACACTCCATGTACACCCATCTGTCATCCATGTACACTCCTCTATACCCCTCTTTCATCCATGTACACTCCTCTACACCCCTCTGTCACTCATGTACACTCCTCTACATCCATCTGTCACCCATGTACACTAAACTACACCCATCTGTTACCCATGTACACCCATCTGTCACCCATGTACACTCCTCTACACCCCTCTGTCCACTCCTCTACACCCATCTGTTCACTCCTCTACACCCCTGTACGCTCCTCTGCACCCCTCTGTACATTCCTCTGCACCCCTTTCACCCATGTTTGCTCCTCTACACCCCTGTCACCCATGTACACTCCTCTACACCCCTCTGTCACCCATGTACACTCCTCTACACACCTCTGTCACCCATGTACACTCCTCTATACCCCTCTGTCACTCATGTACACTCCTCTAAACCCCTCTGTACACTCCTCTATACCCCTGTCCCCCATATACGCTCCTTTACACCCCTGTCACCCATGCACGCTCCTCTACACCCGTCACCCATGTACGCTCATCTACACCCCTCTGTCACCCATGTACACTCTTCTACACCTCTGTCACCCATGTACGCTCCTCTACACCCCTCTGTACACTCCTCTACACCCCTCTGTACACTCCTCTACACCCCTCTAAACCCCTCTGTCACCCATGTCCACCCCTCTACACCCCTCTGTCACCCATGTACACTTTTCTACACCCCTCTGTCACCCATGTAAAAAAAAAAAAAAAAAAAAGTTCGGCGCCTAATAGGTTTGTTTTGCAGGTTTAACGGTGAAGAATTGTGTGTGGAAGAAATCGTGATAATGGCCCAGACCAGATGGAGAAGAGAAGGCAATGATGCAAATTAGAGAAGACATCATTGGTGAGTTGCTGTATAAAGCAGCACTTTGAACTACATACCCACTGATAAATAGATATAGTGTATTGCGTTTTTTTCCTTTTTTTTTTTTCAACCTCGGTAGCGGTGCCCCGTGGAAAAAAAAATTCCGAAGTGTGCCCCGACCCGAAAAAGGTTGGGAAACACTGCCCTAACTAGTAGTACAGATACATGTAGCATACCTGTGTCATGTCAGGAGTCTTGAACTGTGAGGTTGGAATAATAGAAAAAGAGGAACTACTGGTGGCTTTTCTCTGTGCTGTCCTGCAGTATATAGGGATCAAACAGGTGATGCTGCAAAAAGGAGGAACAGTTGTAGTGGCTAATAACTGTGCAAATATAAGAATACAATAAACTGCATTATATTGCTATATAGTTATTAGCAGTGTACCTCTGTATATAGAAGAGTGTAGCTAATGATGATGATTCTGAGCGCAAAGTAGTGCAGTGGTGCAGATGAATGTCAGCCCAGTCAGCTGAACTGTAGGAGGGAATCAGTCCTGTGTTATAGAAGGCAGTGGTGCATCCGTGCCACAAAAAGTTATTTTCAAAGTTCAAAAAGTTGTGTCCGAGATGGTACCTGTTTCTGTCGAGATGGTTCATGCTGAGAGGTCCAGAGACTCAGCAGGAACCATCTCGACAATACAAAAATGGTACCAATAAAAACTTCAGATCGCGGCGCAAAAAAATGAGCCCCATACCACTCCGTAGGCAGGAAAATAAAAAAGTTCAGGGGTCAGAAAATGACAATTTTTAACGTATAAATTTTCCTGCATGTAGTTATGATTTTTTCCAGAAGTACGACAAAATCAAACCTATATAAGTAGGGTATCATTTTAATCCTATTGACCTACAGAATAAAGATAAGGTGTCATTTTTCCCAAAAATTTACTGCGTAGAAACGGAAGCCCCCAAAAGTTACAAAATGGTGTTTTTTCTTCAATTTTGTCGCACAATGATTTTTTTTCCCACCGTAGATTTTTGGGTAAAATGACTGACGTCATTACAAAGTAGAATTGGTGGCGCAAAAAATAAGCCATCATATGGATTTTTAGGTGCAAAATTGAAAGGGTTATGATTTTTAAAAGGTAAGGAGGAAAAAACGAAAGTGCAAAAACTGAAAAATGCTCGGTCCTTAAGTGGTTAAAAATCTTAATCCTTCCAGTACTTATCAGCTGCTGCATGCTCCACAGGAAGTTATTTTCTTTTTAAATTTCTTTTCTCTCTGACCACAGTGCTCTCTGCTGACACCTCTGTCCATGTCAGGAACTGTCCAGAGTTGGAGCAAATCCCATAGCAAACCTGTCCTGCCCTGGACAGTTCCTGACATGGAGAGAGGTGTCAGTAGAGAGCACTGTGGTCAGACAGAAAGGAAATCCAAAAATAAAAGCACTTCCTGTGGAGCATACAGCAGCTAATAAGTACTGGAAGGGTTAAGATTTTTAAATAGAAGTAATTTACAAAACTTTCTCGCACTATAATAATGCCCCACATTGGAGTTAGTGGCATGATACACAAAATCCACATAAATTACGTTCACAAGTGCTTTAAAGTTTAGCCTCAAACCCCTCGCAATCCATGGGGCAATGTTACATTTACTATTAGCATAAGGAAATATGAAGAAGGTTAAAAGGCTAGGGCATAAAAAAAAAAATACTAAAAGAATGGTTTTACCGAGAACAGAAAAAAGCTTGATAACAGACCATGAACAGTGTAATAGTATGGCATAAAAAAAGAAAATCAAATGCCCACCAATCTGGGCATGAGTCAGAGACCCACACACATAGTGTTACGATTCGGCAGGCTGGATGTGGATCCTCTGTGTCAGCGAAGGATTGGCGTGGACCGTATCGGTGGACCGGTTCTAGGTTGCCACTGGTCTTCACCAGAGCCCGCCGCAAAGCGGGATGGTCTTGCTGCGGCGGTAGCAACCAGGTCGTATCCACCGGCAACGGCTCAACCTCGCTGACTGCTGAGAAGGCGTGGGACAGAAGGACTAGACAGAGGCAAGCTCAGACGTAGCAGAAGGTCGGGGCAGGCGGCAAGGTTCGTAGTCATTGGAGATAGCAAGAGGTCAGGAACACAGTTATGGCAAACACAATAAACGCTTTCTCAAGGCACAATGGCAACAAGATCCGGCAAGGAAGGGAAGGGGAAGTGAGGTTAAATAGACAGGTGACAGGTGGAAGCTAATCAGACTGATTGGGCCAGGCACCAATCATTGGTGCACTGGCCCTTTAAATCTTAAAGGGCTGGCGCGCGCGCGCTCTAAGGAGCGGAGCCGCGCGCGCCAGGACGTGACACCGGGGACCGGGACAGGTGAGTGACTTGGGATGCGATTCGCGAGCGGGCGGGTCCCACTATGCGAATCGCATCCCCGCCGGCAGTGTCAGTGCAGCGTTCCCGGTCAGCGGGTCTGACCGGGGCGCTGCAGAGAGAGGAACGCCGCGAGCGCTCCGGGGAGGAGCAGGGACCCGGAGCGCTCGGCGTAACAGTACCCCCTCTTAGGTATCCCCCTTTTTTTGTCCGGTTGTCGCTCCGCATGGGACGAGGACATTGGGAGCGATTGTAGAGTCTCCTTCTGGAGGACAGAGAAGTCCTGGGTATACTCATCAACGGCAGGCAGTTCAGAAGGAGTGGGAATGGGGAGGGGGGGCAGAGGGTGAAGCTTGGCACGGGGCAGAGCGTTACCAGGACGGGGGCTATGAGAAGGAGACACAGCATAGTCCTGATAGGCCTTGGGGAGACTATGTATAGGAGGAGACACCGAGGTTTGACTGACGGGACTGGGAGCAGACGTGAGGCATTTTTTGTGGCAAGAAGCACCCCAGCTCTTGATCTCCCCGGTGGTCCAGTCAAGGGTAGGAGAGTGGCGTTGGAGCCATGGCAGACCGAGGAGGACTTCAGAGGTGCAGTTGGGCAAAACAAAAAGTTCAATTTTTTCGTGATGCAGTCCAATGCTCATGAGCAGGGGTTCTGTGCGGTAACGCACAGTGCAGTCCAATTTTACTCCGTTGACCGAGGAAATGTAGAGCGGCTTGGCGAGATGGGTCACAGGGATGTTGAACTTATTACCAAAAGAGGCCAAAATAAAATTTCCCGCAGAACCAGAGTCCAAGAAGGCCACAGCTGAGAAGGAGGAGTTGGCAGAAGGAGAAATCCGTACGGGCACAGTGAGACGTGGAGAAGCAGACTTCAGACCAAGAGACGCCACTCCCACGTGAGCTGGGTGCGTGCGTGCGTTTCCCAGATGTGGAGGACGAATAGCGCAATCCACCAAGAAATGTTCGGTACTAGCGCAGTACAGACATAAATTTTTATCTCTGCGGCGAGTCCTTTCTTCATGGGTCAGGCGAGACCGATCCACTTGCATAGCCTCCTCGGCGAGAGGCACAGGGGTAGATTGCAAAGGATACTGTGAGAGAGGTGCCCAGAGATCAAGGTCTTTTTCCTGGCGGAGCTCCTGGTGTCTTTCAGAAAAATGCATGTCAATGCGGGTGGCCAAATGGATAAGTTCATGCAGGTTGGCAGGAATTTCTCGTGCGTCCAGCACATCTTTGATGTTACTGGATAGGCCTTTTTTAAAGGTCGCGCAGAGGGCCTCGTTGTTCCAAGATAATTCAGAGGCGAGGGTACGAAATTGGATGGCGTATTCGCCTACAGAAGAATTTCCCTGAACCAGGTTCAGCAAGGCAGTTTCGGCAGAAGAAGCTCGGGCTGGTTCCTCGAAGACACTGCGAACCTCAGCGAAGAAGGACTGTACAGTGGCGGCGACAGGATCATCGCGGTCCCAGAGCGGTGTGGCCCATGACAGGGCCTTCCCAGACAGGAGACTAACCACGAAAGCCACCTTCGACCGTTCTGTAGGAAATTGGTGCGACAACATCTCCAAATGTAGGGAACATTGTGACAGGAAACCACGGCAGAGTCTAGAGTCCCCATCAAATTTGTCCGGCAGGGACAAGCGGAGGTTAGGAGCGGCCGCTCGCTGCGGAGGAGGTGCAGGAGCCGGCGGAGGAGATGGTTGCTGCTGTAGCTGGGACTGAAGTTGCTGTAGCATGGCGGTCAAGTGCGACAGCTGGTGACCTTGTTGGGCGATCAGTCGGGATTGCTGGGCGACCACCGTGGATATGTCAGCGAGACTTGGCAGCGGCACCTCAGCGGGATTCATGGCCGGATCTACTGTTACGATTTGGCAGGCTGGATGTGGATCCTCTGTGTCAGCGAGGGATTGGCGTGGACCGTGTCAGTGGACCGGTTCTAGGTTGCTACTGGTCTTCACCAGAGCCCGCCGCAAAGCGGGATGGTCTTGCTGCGGCGGTAGCAACCAGGTCGTATCCACCGGCAACGGCTCCACCTCGCTGACTGCTGAGAAGGCATGGGACAGAAGGACTAGACAGAGGCAAGGTCAGACGTAGCTGAAGGTCAGGGCAGGCGGCAAGGTTCGTAGTCATTGGAGATAGCAAGAGGTCAGGAACACAGTTACGGCAAACACAATAAACACTTTCTCAAGGCACAATGGCAACAAGATCCGGCAAGGAAGGGAAGGGGAAGTGAGGTTAAATAGACAGGTGACAGGTGGAAGCTAATCAGACTGATTGGGCCATGCACCAATCATTGGTGCACTGGCCCTTTAAATCTTAAAGAGCTGGCGCGCGTGCGCCCTAAGGAGCGGAGGACGTGACAGCCGGGGACCGGGACAGGTGAGTGACTTGGGATGCGATTTGCGAGCGGGCGCGTCCCGCTATGCGAATCGCATCCCCGCCGGCAGTGTCAGTGCAGTGCTCCCGGTCGGCGGGTCTGACCGGGGCGCTGCAGAGAGAGGAACGCCGCGAGCGCTCCGCGGAGGAGCAGGGTCCCGGAGCGCTCGGCGTAACACATAGCAGCCTATGGGGCATCAAATTGTTAAACAACAGCCTAGGAGAAAATCAATGCACTGCAAGTACGAGCTATTTCACCCTGGCCAGGCGCCTCTCTAGAAATCAGTGGATCCACAGGGCCCTAGCTGTATTTTGAACCTTTAGGCTGGGTTCACACTACGGAATTTCCGCCTGCAATTTCGCTTTGAAATTGCAGGCAGAAATTCCGCTTGCTAAAATGTAGTGTAGTGAATGGGTTTCCGTTCACAAATTCACATTTCAGAATTTGTGAAGCGGAATTTGTGAACGGAAAATCCGCTTGGAAATTTCCGCTGAAGAATGGCGTTCCTCTTTCTTCAGGCGGAAATACTCGCGGAACACATTGAAGTCAATTAGAGACTGCAGTGTCCGCGCGGTCCTAGCGCCGACTGATTCAGTCAGCGCCGGCCACACTCGGAATCTCCGGGCGAAAATTTTCTGCCCGGAGATTCCGTAGTCCTAACCTAGCCTTAGAGTCTAGTGTCTAGCTCAAGACAAGTAGTAACATCTTGCATTTTCTTTAAAGGCGCCCGTGGTTTCTAGGTTGCTTGGAGCGTAGCATTCACTTTTGTATCTCCTCTAAGGTAAAGCAAGGGAAGATCTGTGCCGCTCATCCCTCAACCCCAAAATGGCCCAGACATTGATAAAGCTCAATAACTTATTCCATGGTATTTCGGCAACTTGCCAATAAACATGAGGGGATACTTGCTTAATACAAGAGGTGAGAAGTTCATGCAGAAAATGTCTTTGAGGAGCAGCTCAAGGAATGTACAGGTGCTCTTCCCGTCAGAGATGGGTTTCTACCTCTAGTTTATTTTGTTGGGCAATGGAGGAAGACTGTACTTGGGTTCTGACCATTAGCAGAAGGCTTCATTTTCTTGGCCTCCTACCTTCCTGCTCCTGGGTTGTCCCTTTCACCTATTCATAGAACCTCCACCAGTGCCGGTTCTGCCTATAGTCAAAATAGTCCCTCTTAATGGGGGCGCCGATCTGCACGCTGCAAGAAAGTTAGTAGCCAGCTAGCATCTGATGCCCCTGCTTACCCGAAGCACCCACCCAACCAGCTCCAACATGTCACCACAGTAGTAAGGTAATTACATGAGTAGGAGGTTTGTTACAGTGTGTCACCCCAGTAGTAAGGTAATTACATGAGGAGGAGGTTTGTTACGGTGTGTCACCCCAGTAGTAAGGAGATTACATGAGGAGGAGGAGGATTATTACAGTGTGTCACCCCAGTAGTAAGGTGATTACATGAGGAGGAGGTTTGTTACAGTGTGTAACCCCGGTAGTAAGGAGATTACATGAGGAGGGGGTTTGTTACAGTATGTCACCCCAGTAGTAAGGTGAATACATGAGGTGGAGGTTTGTTACAGTGTGTCACCCTAGTAAGGTTATTACATAAGAAGGAGGTTGGTTACAGTGTGTCACCCCAGTAGTAAGGAGATTACATGAGGAGGAGGTTTGTTACAGTGTGTCACCCCAGTAGTAAGGAGATTACATGAGGAGGAGGTTTGTTACAGTGTGTCACCCCAGTAGTAAGGTGATTACATGAGGAGGAGGTTTGTTACAGTGTGTCTCCCCAGTAGTAAGGTGATTACATGAGGAGGAGGTTTGTTACAGTGTGTCTCCCCAGTAGTAAGGAGATTACATGAGGAGGGGGTTTGTTACAGTGTGTCACTAGAGTTGCTCGCGAATATTCGCAATTCGAATATTATTCGCGAATATCGCATATTCGCGAATTCGCGAATTTCGCGAATATAGCGCTATACATTCGTAATTACGAATATTCGTTTTTTCTTTTTTTTTTTTTTTCTTCACAGTACACATCACAGTGGTCACCCCTCTCTGCTTCCAGCTTGTGTGGTGTAAAGAAGGCTCTAATACTACTGTGTGAGACTGTCGGGCGGAAATTCGCATGTCGGGCGAAAATTAGCATATGCTAATTTCCGCATATGCGAATTTGTACGAATGCTAATTTTTAATATGTTAATTTTCGCATATGTTAATTTTCGCCTACGCGAATGTTCGCATATGCGAAAATCAAACGAGAATATTACGAATATGCGAATATTCGCGAATATATGACGAATATTCGGCCATATATTCGCGAATATTCGCGAATTCGAATATGGCCTATGCCGCTCAACACTATGTGTCACCCCAGTAGTAAGGAGATTACATAAAGAGTGGGTATGTTACAGTGTGTCACCCTAGTAAGGTGATTACTTGAGAAGGAGGTTTGTTATAGTGTGTCACCCCAGTAGTAAGGGGATTACATGAGGAGTAGGTTTGTTACAGTGTGTCACCCCAGTAGAAAGGTGGGTTGTGTCAAACAGCGGAGCCAATGGGCAGGGTCAAGGGGCAGCAAAATTAGCTTTCGCCCAGGGTGGCAAAACTCCTTGCACCAGCCCTGACCTCCGCTCTAGTGGTTACTGGGGTCCAAGTGGTGACTGGTGAGGCCCTACCTATCCTGTTGAAAAACCCCTTTAAAGGGGTACTCCGGCGCTAAGACATCTTATCCCCTATGCAAAGCAATGCCTGATCACGGGGGTCCCGCCGCTAGGGTAGTATTGTGATGTCACGGCTCCGCCCCCGCGTGATGTCACGCTCTGCCCCCCTCAATGCAAGCCTATGGGAGGGGGCGTGACAGCTGACAAAGGATAGGGGATAAGATGTCTTAGCGCTGGAGTACCCCTTTAAGCTTGATCATCATCATACACAGTATGCTTTGTATGACCTACTGCAATATTTTTCACATTATATTTTTTTTTAAGATCATGTTGGGTAGCTGGTGGCTGATTTCACTATAGTTTGTTTTCATGATCTTCACATACCTGGGCATGAAGCTGTAGTCTCGTGAATGATTTTAGACTGTGAGAAAATGTAGCTCAAAAGTCTCCTAATAATACTGACCTGCTTTGACACAGTCTCTACAGAGCTCTGGGGTAGGTTAGAAAGAAGCACAGTGCTGTGCATTGAGGGGGACATAAAACACCATGCAGGAATAGACTACACCAGTGTTTCCCAACCAGGGTGCCTCCAGCTGTTGCAAAACTACAACTCCCAGCATGCCCGGACAGCCAAAGGCTGTCCGGGCATGCTTGGAGTTGCAGTTTTGCAACAGCTGGAGGCACCCTGGTTGGGAAATACTGGACTACACACTGGGTTTGTTTGGAGTTTATAACCATGGAGCAGCATCAGTCTACTACACGTAGGTCTACATATGAGCTGTATACACACAATGGTAAAATATTTACAATCAAGACTATTTGCTATTTATTCTAACTTTGTTCAACCAATGAAAAAATGGCTGCGAGGGTAGATGCTCTTAGGCAATGTTGGTATATCTGTAGGTGTATAATCCCTCCCATCAGATGATGGGTGGGATTATATAGTCGGGGGGGGGGGGGGTGTGAATGTTATACATTCAGGGGTGGGTATGCCTAATACACACCCCCTGACTATATAATCCCTTCCATCACCTGATAGTCCCTCCTATTTTTAAAATTAAGTTCACGCCCATCTGACTGATTCCCTGAATTGTCAGACAAAATTCAAACCTTCATATCTGGGGAACGGAAGGGCGTATAAAGGATCTTTAAAAAGTTGTGAGATCAGGGTACCCTTAGCTTTTTAAATATCAAAATTGCAGAATGGAGGGGGACCCGGCATACCCATGATCCCTGCCTCTGTTTCCTCTATACCAATATGCCGGTGTAGTGAAGAATTGTGTGTCTTGAAGCGTTCTGTGTCCCGAACAGCTGATGAAATTGCTGAGTCACTGTGCTGAGTGCTGAGACACTGTGATTGGTTGATGGGGGGTGCAGTCTCACTCTGCTCACTGCACTGCTCACTGTTTTGCAGCCTTACTGCCTGGACACATATTTCTTCAAACCCTACAGTCTTATGTATTCAGCCTGGACACAGATTTCTTCAAACCCTACAGAAAGCTGTGCCCAGTGTCAAGATTCGGCATGCTGGAGGTGGATCCTCTGTGTCAGAGAGGGATTGGCGTGGACCGTACTGGTGGACCGGTTCTAAGTTGCTACTGGTATTCACCAGAGCCCGCCGCAAAGCGGGATGGTCTTGCTGCGGCGGTAGCAACCAGGTCGTATCCACCGGTAACGGCTCAACCTCTCTGACTGCTGAGACAGGCGCGGTACAAAAGGACAAGGCAAGAGCAAGGTCGGACGTAGCAGAAGGTCAGGGCAGGCAGCAAGGGTCGTAGTCAGGGGCAACAGCAGAAGGTCTGGAACACAGGCTTGGGACATACACAAAACGCTTTCTCTGGCACAAGGCAACAAGATCCGGCCCTAGTGGGAAGGGGAAGTGAGGTTATATAGGCGTGGAGCAGGTGGGAGCTAATTACAGTGATTGGGCCAGGCACCAATCAGTGGTGCACTGGCCCTTTAAATCTCAGAGAGCTGGCGCGCCCGCGCCCTAGAGAGCGGAGCCGCGCGCGCCAGAACGTGACAGCCGGGGACCGGGACAGGTAAGTAGCTTGGGATGCGATTCGCGAGCAGGCGCGTCCCGCTATGCGAATCGCATCCCCGTCGGCAGTGTGAGTGCAGCGCTCCCGGTCAGCGGGTCTGACCGGGGCGCTGCAGAGAGGAGAATGCCGCGAGCGCTCCGGGGAGGAGCAGGGACCCGGAGCACTCGGCGTAACACCCAGGCTGAATACATAAGACTGTAGGGTTTGAAGAAATATGTGTCCAGGCAGTGAGGCTGCAAAACAGTGAGCAGTGCAGTGAGCAGAGTGAGACTCCACCCCCCATCAACCAATCACAGTGTCTCAGCACTCAGGACAGTGACTCAGCACTTTCATCAGCTGTTAGGGACACATAACGCTTCAAGACACACAATTCTTCACTACACCCTTCATGCTAACATGGCAAAAGGGGTCTCATGAATATTCATGAGGTGGTTGGGTGCAAAGGGTCGGAGGCGGGGATGCTAGGTCTCGCCTCTATTGCACAAAGCAAGGCCATTTCCAGACTACCGATGCCCACTACTACACAATGTATCTCCGTAACCAGACCTCGGATACCATATTGTAATTCAGTTCACCTGCACTATACCCTGTGTATTGGGTCTGGTGCGGGTGAACCCTCTGTCAGTTTCCTGTTTCCCTTTAATGATGATGCAATCTCATTTTGTTTTGAGGCTTGGTCGTATACCGTCTTTAAGAAGTCACTGAGTTCAGTGTAAATACACTCCATAGTGCACACTGGCCCTGATTTACTATTTTAAACCCGACATGTTTTGTCGGCTCATGCGCCGCATTCTGGCACATTGTGCCAGAAATTCTGTCTGGGCCAGAATTTGCACCAGAATTTTAAAAGAAAACAACCAACTCTCCATTTCACTGAGAAAACCCTAAAAAAATAGGGTGCAGCCATCTGAAAAAGAGGCGTGGCCACAGAAAAGGGGCGTGTCTCCAAAATTATCCAAAAAAAGAAAAAACAACATATTTACCAAGGTTTCCACAGAAAATGTGGTGGATTTGAGCTGAGGAAAACCCGACAGATCAGAGCAGGTGTAAAAAAAAAAAAAGCAAAGTGTAGGGAAAAGTGCAAAATGTAGGTAAAATAAAATACTGTGGGGAAAAAATTGTAGGGAATTAAAACCCACAAAGAAAACTACACAACACACTTAGTAAATCAGGGCCATATGTTTTTTTTTAATTTTTTTATTTACTGTGTTACTTCTTTTGGAGTGAACGTTGTTTCGGGCTACATTCTACAAAAAAAATTTAAAATTAAAAAAATAAAACTCAAGCTTGCACACATAAAAAATCTCCAAAATACACATTGAAACACAGATATCAGAATTATTCTGCCTTGAAATGCATGTGTATTTTTCTGCTTTTATTTTACACCAGGTCAACATACCCTTAGGCTAGGTTTAGACTACGGAATCTCTGGGCAGAAAATTTCCGCCCGGAGATTCCAAGTGCGGCCGGCTGACTAAATCAGTTGGCGCTAGGACCATGCGGACACTGCAGTCTCCAATAGACTGCAATGTGTTCCGCGAGTATTTCTGCCTGAAGAATGAGCAACGCCTTTCTTCAGGCGGAAATTTCCAAGCGGATTTTCCGTTCACACATTCCGCTTCACAAATTCCGAAGTGTGAATTTGTGTACGGAAACCCATTCACTACACTATACATTTTAGTAAGTGGAATCTCTGCCTGCAATTTCAAAGAGGAAATGCAGGTGGAAATTCCGTAGTGTGAACCTAGCCTTAGAGTTGTACGTACAGGACACCGTTTCACTCATGTGTGCTATGATGCTATTCATGTACAAATATAACAACTGGATGATTTGGAGAGAAAAAAACGAAACTATTTCAGTATGCTTCGCAGGAAGGAGACATGCCCATGGACATGGGTTGCATGGACATTACCATGTATATATGATTGAGTGGAAATGCAAACCTAAATAAAGCTAATGGTACACAGAATACAGGATATCCCCTTTAGCAGAGTGAAGATTTGCGTAGCTTTTCAATCGTCGCCGATCTATCTATGGTGCCGGCGTGCCATGGCGCATCAGTGGCTTTACATTTAAGAGCTATGGATATTATACAGTGCACATGCCCACACATTAGGAAGTCTGGGTCATTGCAGAAGATTCCATTACATAGGAGCCAAAGACAATGAAACAAAAGGTGGAAGTGGTAATCCTGCCTGATTAGTGATCAGCTTGTAAAGTGCTTACAGACGGGGGGGGGGGGGGGGGGGGGAATGGCGGTAAAAATACTTAGACTTGGATTGCGATAATACGAATGCTTTGACTTGCTGGCAACCAGAATGTAGCAGTTAGGGAGGATCTGAAGGTTATATGAGTGTTTGCTGGAAGGTAGGGAGTTTAGGCTCAGTAGGCGATACCTATTGTGAGTGGGAGTTGGAAGCATTCAATAGAATGGAGTCAAAGGTCACGGAAGCTGTTAAGACAGATATTTCAAGTACATAGGGGAAAATTACGAAAATGAAGTGTTATTTAAAGGAGAAGGACATCTTTAATTTCTATGCCAGTGTTTATCAAACATGGCGTCTCCAGCTTTTGCAAAACTACAACTTCCAGGATGGCCGGACAGCCTTTGGCTGTCCGGGCATGCTGGGAGTTGTTGTTTTGCAACAGCTTGAGGTGCACTGCTTGGAAAACACCGGTCTAAACGTATCCCCTAACAATTATAAGAGACCTGATAATAGATGAACCAACCTACTGTCACTATGTGTCATCAGCGCCAAGCCAGTGGGTCTCCATTCTGCATCATTGAGGGGGGTCCCAAGGGTGAGACCCCCATCCCTTCCTCTATAATGCCTATATGCTTAAACAGGCCATTTGAACATACAAGGGTTGTCTTCAGGAGACAGTCCCTTCATGAACCATTCTGCAACAATATTCAACCATTAAAATTTTCAGTAAGTTTTAAGTAAACACACTTTTACTGTCATTAGCCCAGTGTTTCCCAACCGGTGTGCCTCCAGTTGTTGCAAAACTACAACTCCCAACATGCCCGGACAGCCTGGGGGTTGTAGTTTTGCAACAGCTGGAGGCACCCTGGTTGGGAAGCACTGCTTTGGCCTGAAACAAGACATAGGAAAATAATTATCAAAACATGTCTAGATGAAGAGTGGTGCAGTTGCCCATAGCAACCAATCAGATTGCTTCTTTAATTTTTCACAGGCCTCTTTAAAACTGAAAGAAACGATCTGATTGGTTGCTGTGGGCAACTGCACCACTCTTCCTCTACACAGGTTTTGATACATCTCCCCCATTCTGTATAGATTTATATTATTACTAGCTGAGTACCCGGCGTTGCCCGGTTTTTCCTTCGTCATCCTTGTTGGAGAGGAAAATCAACAAAGGAGGAAGCTTTTGACTTCATATCCCATTGCCATTTGTTGTTGTCATATCCCAACCCCATATTCCTGTCCTCATATCCCGTCCTCATATATCGACCTCCTATCCTGTCCTCATATCCCATCCTCATACCTCGACCTCATATACCGTCCTCCTATCCCGTCCTCCTATATTGACCTCATATCCCGTCCTCATATCCCGACCTCCTATCTCGACCTCCTATCCTGACCTCCTATCCCGTCCTCATATCTTGACCTCATATCCCGTCCTCCTATCCCGACGTCCTATCCTGTCCTCATATCTTGACCTCATATCCCGTCCTCATATCCCATCCTCATATCTCAACCTCATATCCCGACCTCCTATCCCGTCCTCCTATCTCAATCTCATATCCCGTCTTCATATTCCAACCTCATATCCCATCATCATGTCCCGACCTTATATCCTGACCTCCTATCCCGTCCTCCTATCTTGACCTTGTTACGCCGAGCGCTCCGGGTTCCCGCTCCTCCCCGGAGCGCCCGCAGCGTTCTCCTGTTCGCAGCGCCGCGGTCAGACCCGCTGACCGGGAGCGCTGCGATAATGTCCCTAGTCGTGATGCGATCCGCGATGCGGGACGCGCCCGCTCGCGATTCGCATCCCGGCCCGCTTACCAGACTCGTTCCCCATCTGTGCTGTCCCGGCGCGCGCGGCCCCGCTCCCTAGGGCGCGCGCGTGCCGGCTCTCTAAGATTTAAAGGGCCAGTGCACCAATGATTGGTGCCTGGCCCAATCAGTCTGATTAGCCTCCACCTGCTCCCTGTCTATATAACCTCACTTCCCCTTCCCTTCCTTGCCGGATCTTGTTGCCATTGTGCCAGTGAAAGCATTCCAGACCTCTTGCCGTTGCCCCTGACTACGATCCTTGTTGCCTGCCCTGACCTTCTGCTACGTCCAACCTTGCTCTTGCCTAATCCCTTGTACCACGCCTATCTCAGCAGTCAGAGAGGTTGAGCCGTTGCCGGTGGATACGACCTGGTTGCTACCGCCGCTTTGCGGCGGGCTCTGGTGAATACCAGTAGCAACTTAGAACCAGTCCGCCGGCATGGTCCACGCCAATCCCTCTCTGGCACAGAGGATCCACCTCCAGCCTGCCGAATCCTGACAGTAGATCCGGCCATGGATCCCGCTGAGGTGCCGCTGCCAAGTCTCGCTGACATATCCACGGTGGTCACCCAGCAATCCCGACTGATCGCCCAACAGGGTCACCAGCTGTCGCACTTGACCGCCATGCTACAGCAACTTCAGTCACAGCTACAGCAACAACCATCTCCTCCGCCGGCTCCTGCACCTCCTCCGCAGCGAGCGGCCGCTCCTAACCTCCGCTTGCCCCTGCCGGACAAATTTGATGGGGACTCTAGACTCTGCCGTGGTCTCCTGTCTGGGAAGGCCCTGTCATGGGCCACACCGCTCTGGGCACCTTTCTCACAGTATCCTTTGCAATCTACCCCTGTGCCTCCCGCCGAGGAGGCTATGCAAGTGGATCGGTCTCGCCTGACCCATGAAGAGAGGACTCGCCGCAGAGATAAAAATTTATGTCTGTACTGCGCTAGTACCGAACATTTCTTGGTGGATTGCCCTATTCGTCCTCCACGTCTGGGAAACGCACGCACGCACCCAGCTCACGTGGGAGTGGCGTCTCTTGGTCTGAAGTCTGCTTCTCCACGTCTCACTGTGCCCGTACGGATTTCTCCTTCTGCCAACTCCTCCTTCTCAGCTGTGGCCTTCTTGGACTCTGGTTCTGCGGGAAATTTTATTTTGGCCTCTTTTGTTAATAAGTTCAACATCCCTGTGACCCGTCTCGCCAAGCCGCTCTACATTTCCTTGGTCAACGGAGTAATATTGGACTGCACTGTGCGTTACCGCACAGAACCCCTGCTCATGAGCATTGGACTGCATCACAAAAAAATTTAACTTTTTGTTTTTCCCAACTGCACTTCTGAAGTCATCCTCGGTCTGCCATGGCTCCAACGCCACTCTCCTACCCTTGACTGGACCACCGGGGAGATCAAGAGCTGGGGTGCTTCTTGCCACAAAAAATGCCTCACGTCTGCTCCCAGTCCCGTCAGTCAACCCTCAGTGTCTCCTCCTTTACCTGGTCTCTCCAAGGCCTATCAGGACTATGCTGTGTCTCCTCCTCATAGCCCCCGTCCTGGTTACACTCTGCCCCGTGCCAAGCTTCACCCTCTTCCCCCCCTCCCCACTCCCACGCCTTCTTGTTTGCCCGCTGTTGATGAGGTTTCCCGGGACTTCTCCACCATCTGGAAAGAGACTCAAAAATCCCTCATACAGGCCTCATCCCGGATGAAGAAGCATGCCGACAAAAAAAGAAGAACTCCTCCTGTCTTTGTTCCTGGAGACAAAGCGTGGCTCTCCACCAAGTATATCCGCTTCCGTGTCCCCAGTTATAAACTGGGATCACGTTATCTTGGACTCTTTAAAATCAAGTGCCAAATCAATCCTGTCTCCTACAAACTCCTTCTTCCCCCTTCTCTCCATATTCCTAACGCTTTTCATGTCTCTCTCCTTAAACCGCTTATCCTTAACCGCTTCTCTCCCAAGGTTGTTGCTCCTACCTCTGTCTCCGGGTCCTCAGATGTCTTCTCGGTTAAAGAAATTCTCGCATCTAAGACTGTCAGAGGTAAAAAAAAATTCTTGTAGATTAGGAGAATTGCGGCCCTGAGGAGAGCTCATGGGAACCCGAGGATAACATTTTGGACAAGGACCTAATTCACAAATTTTCAGGTTCCAAAAAGAGGGGGAGACCCAAGGGGGGGGGGGGTACTGTTACGCCGAGCGCTCTGGGTTCCCGCTCCTCCCCAGAGCACTCGCAGCGTTCTCCTGTTCGCAGCGCCCCGGTCAGACCCGCTGACCGGGAGCGCTGCGATAATGTCCCTAGCCGTGATGCGATCCGCGATGCGGGACGCGCCCGCTCGCGATTTGCATCCCGGCCCGCTTACCAGACTCGTTCCCCGTCTGTGCTGTCCCGGCACGCGTGGCCCCGCTCCCTAGGGCGCACGCGCGCCGGCTCTCTAAGATTTAAAGGGCCAGTGCACCAATGATTGGTGCCTGGCCCAATCAGTCTGATTAGCCTCCACCTGCTCCCTGTCTATATAACCTCACTTCCCCTTCCCTTCCTTGCCGGATCTTGTTGCCATTGTGCCAGTGAAAGCGTTCCTTGTGTATATCAAGCCAGTGTTCCAGACCTCTTGCCGTTGCCCCTGACTACGATCCTTGCTGCCTGCCCTGACTTTCTGCTACGTCCGACCTTGCTCTTGCCTAATCCCTTGTACCACGCCTATCTCAGTAGTCAGAGAGGTTGAGCCGTTGCCGGTGGATACGACCTGGTTGCTACCGCCGCTGCAAAAACACCACGCTTTGCGGCGGGCTCTGGTGAATACCAGTAGCAACTTAGAACCGGTCCGCCGGCACGGTCCACGCCAATCCCTCTCTGACAGAGAGGATCCACCTCCAGCCTGCCGAATCCTGACAGACCTCATATCCTGACCTCCTATCCCGTCCTCCTATCTTAACCTCATATCTCAACCTCCTATCCCGAACTCCTCTCTTTGTGAGATGGGGTGTGGCTTGCAAGCCAGATTGACACATTCACCAGGAGATGCAGAGCGGAGCTTGTTTAGTAAGGTACTGGAAGTCCCATATACTCGCATGGGACTTGAAACAAAAACCCATCTTTTATGTAAGGGTGTAGGTAAGGGTTGATTTAACTTTCATATCTTTTTATTTGACATATAAGTAACATGTGTACCAGGTATTATTGAAATATCTCCAGCCGTATGGAAGTTATGTGGGAACATACATTTCCCATTGATTTGCATGGGACTTTAAACAAAAACCCCGACCCTCACAAATGGGGGTAGTTAAGGGTTAAATTAACTATCATATATTTTAAGTGGACATATAAGTAACATGTGACCAAGTATTATGGAAATATCTCCAGCCGTTTGGAAGTTACGCAGTAACATATATTTCCCATAGACTTGTATGGGACTTTAAATAAAAAACTCCGACCCTGGCAAATGGGGGTGGGTAAGGGTTAAATCACCTATCCTATATTTGTTGTTGACATATAAGTAACATGTGTGCCAAGTTTCATGTTAATTTCTTCAGCTGTTTGGATGTGACGCTGGAACATACACACATACACACACACACACACATACATACACATACATACACACATACATACATACATACATACATACACACACACACACACACACATACATACATACACACATTGAGTTATATATATATATATATATATATATATATATATATATACACATATACTGTACAGACCAAAAGTTTGGACACACCTTCTCATTCAGAGTTTTCTTTATTTTCATGACTATGAAAATTGTAGATTCACACTGAAGGCATCAAAACTATGAATTAACACATGTGGAATTATATACATAACAAAAAAGTGTGAAAATATGTCATATTCTAGGTTTTAGCCACCTTTTGCTTTGATTACTGCTTTGCACACTCTTGGCATTCTCTTGATCATCTTCAAGGGGTAGTCACCTGAAATGGTCTTCCAACAGTCTTGAAGGAGTTCCCAGAGATGCTTAGCACTTGTTGGCCCTTTTTGCCTTCACTCTGAGATCCAGCTCACCCCAAACCATCTCGATTGGGTTCAGGTCCGGTGACTGTGGAGACCAGGTCATCTGGCGCAGCACCCCATCACTCTCCTTCTTGGTCAAATAGCCCTTACACAGCCTGGAGGTGTTTGGGGTCATTGTCCTGTTGAAAAATAAATGATGGTCCATCTAAACGCAAACCGGATGGAATAGCATGCCGCTGCAAGATGCTGTGGTAGCCATGCTGGTTCAGTATGCCTTCAATTTTGAATAAATCCCAAACAGTGTCACCAGCAAAGCACCCCCACACCATCACACCTCCTCCTCCACACCAGCACACCTGAGAAGTGAAAACCATTTCAGGTGACTACCTCTTCAATCTCAACAAGAGAATGCCAAGAGTGTGCAAAGCAGTAATCAAAGCAAAAGGTGGCTACTTTGAAGAACCTAGAATATGACATATTTTCAGTTGTTTCACACTTTTTTGTTATGTATATAATTCCACGTGTTCATTCATAGTTTTGATGCCTTCAGTGTGAATCTACATTTTTCATAGTCATGAAAATAAAGAAAACTCTGAATGAGAAGGTGCGTCCAAACTTTTGGTCTGTACTGTATATATATTATTACTCTTATTATTATTATTTGGAATTATTATTTGGTATTCTTGTTTATTAAATTATTATTATTACAATGATAATATCATAGTAATAATAATTACAAAAAACATAATTTATTAATCATAATAATAACAATAATAATAATTATATAATAGTAATAATAATCTATAAAGTATGTCTTGTTTCAGGCCAAAGCAGTTATTAATAATAATAATAACAATATTAATAATAAATAATATAAAGAGAATGAGGGCAGCAATTGCATCAGTTATCCCAGATGATATCTTTAGCTACTGCCATTTTAAAGCCTAAATTAAATAGAAGAAATGTACTACTAGTATTTTAGCAATTCTTTCCATAAACCAATTTGTTTGTTTCCTCAGTCATCATCTGAATATTGGGGGTTTAGTCTTAACTCATTGGAAGTGAAAAGTACCAGGGCATTGCCAGCGCCTTCCCTGCCCCCCATATGTAATCCTCTGGAGAGGTCAGACTTAGCATAGACACAAGCTGGGAATCTTCTATCTCGGATACGCTTTATCTTAATGAAGAGAACAATATAAGTGGGATGGACTAAGGAGCGGGGCAGTGGATTTGCACAGTAGTAACATATGCATGATGCACTCAGAATAGGGGAACAGCTGGACAGTGTGTGTCGATGAGGCGGCCAGCAGGGACAATAAATAATTGCTCAACAGACTTTCTAGTATCTGAGCGACTCAGGAAAACATAGCCTCATGGGACGTGTGGGAGGCAGGAATACTCACAAGTTGCACAACCTTTAATTAAAGAATATTTTACATGGTTCTCACTCAGTGGCGGGTTCCAAAATTGTTCTCCTTATGTCGCCTCAATGATATATTTCATGTTATGAATACTTATTAGCAATGTATCATGGCCAGCTATGGTCCAATACACTATAATCATGGGAATCTTTTTTTGGCATATTATATAATAAAATATTCCCTTGAAGCTTTGCCTGGATGCCAGTTTTTATTATTTTTATGATGATGTAAATATAACAAACAAACTAACTAAAAAAAACTATTTCCTCCAAAGGTGTTTATTAAAGATTCTGCTTCGTTTTACTCCTACAGCCTCTTTGTTCTCACATCTAGTGCAATCAGTTGTGTCCTTCTGTCAGGGAAGCAGAGTGTTCATTCTGTTTACAGCCCTTATCTCTTTTGTTTTGAACAATATTGACAAAGTTAACTTTGTCAATTATAAATAAGCTTATAAGATCATTCAGGAGAGAAGGTATAAGGACTGGAGACAAAGCAAATAAACTGCTTCTGTGATGGAAGGACACAACTGAGAGCACTACATCATTCAGAAGGCAAGGTTTAGAGCTGGAGATGAAGCCAATAGACTGCTTCTGCAATGGAAGGACACAACTGATAGCCCTATGTGGTGAGGGTGTGGTGAGGGCAGATGGAATTACCCTAGGGGCAGATAGCATTAACCCCTTGTCTTTGTGACGCCAGGGCGTGGTTTATCCTCTGCACCACCCGAAGGAATACCGCTGGATCCTGGGCTAGGTTACGGAACAACGGCAGCTTTACTGAGTCAGACAGATGTAACAGTCTATGAAGCTTAGAAAGGCCCACTGACTTGACTATGATGGACTATGACTGACTGCACCCCTTATGTAGCTTACCAGGCTTTGCCTTGACCTGTGGGGCAATGGACTTGAGAACCCGTGGATACTTGACTGACTTTAGGCCTCCTCGGGACTCCAGATACACACCTAGGACTTGACCTCACTGTTCTTCAGCAAAGACTAAGAGAGCGAGCAGAGGCTCCATCCAGGGCTTAAATGGGGGAGACTCTAAGGGGTCCCATAGGTCACCCTTAGGTCACATGGTCACTGATCTCAATGAGTTACAATCACATGACAACATAAAGCTATAACACATTAGATGTACATTATATGGTATAACATAGGCATTTAAGGGAGTAGGTAGAACACAAGTGCAGGGGGGGCCCAGGGGTCACTGTGTGGAGTCTGCTGGACAGAGCAGCTAGGGTAAAGGGGTGCAACTCTTGTACTGGGCCACCACAACTATATCATTCAGGAGAGGAGGTATAAGTATTAGAGACAGAGCTTATAGAAGGACAAAGCGTGTAGCACTATATCATTCAGGAGAGATTGTATAAGGACTGGACACAAAACCAATAGATTGCTTATACACTGCTCAAAAAAATAAAGGGAACACTTAAATAGCACAATGTAACTACAAATCAATCACACTTCTGTGAAATCCCACTGTCCACTCAGGAAGAAACACTGATTGACAATCAATTTCACATGATGTTGTGCAAAAGGAACAGACAACAGGTGGAAATTATAGGCAATTAGCAATACACCACCAATAAAGGAGTTGTTCTGCAGGGGGTGACCACAGACCACTTCTCAGTTCCTATGCTTCCTGGCTGATGTTTTGGTCACTTTTGAATGCTGGCGGTGCTTTCACTCTAGTGGTAGCATGAGACGGAGTCTACAACCCACACAAGTGGCTCAGGTAGTGCAGCTCATCCAGGATGGCACATCAATGCAAGCTGTGGTAAGAAGGTTTACTGTGTCTGTCAGCGTAGTGTCCAGAGCATGGAGACGCTACCAGGAGACAGGCCAGTACATCAGGAGACGTGGAGGAGGCCGTAGAAGGGCAACAACCCAGCAGCAGGACCTTTACTTAGAAGAAATAGAGCCACGGCACTGGGTACATTTGCAATTAAAAGCCTTCTTTATTGCAGCATAGCAGGTAAAAGAGGAGCTGGACCAAGATGCCAATGAGCGCTGGTTTCGCATGCAATTACGCTTTGTCAAGGCATATAGGGAGTGGACGTCTATATCCTCCCACTAACCAATCAGAGTAACACAACATCAGATTACATTCATTGCTACAAATACCATTCCGAGACCGTACATCTCATATTAACAATAGAAGAAAAAAGAAAAAGAAGATTAACATAAAAGATAAATCAGAAAAAAAGATAAATAAGAAAAAATTGGTGGTCAGAGAAATGAAGATAGATCGTTTCTATCATTCAGACCCTGAGCACCCGTTGCTCTGGTCCGAATTTGCTATTTCGCTTCGGCCTGTAATAGCCTCGTGTGGCGATCAAGACCCCCTTCAGTGTGCATAATTCTTTGAAGACCCATGAACCTTAGCAGATTACTGTTACCATCATGTATTTCATTAATATGAGAAAGAATACTGGGGCATCCTTTTCCCATCCTAATTGAGGCTACATATTCATGGAACTTGTGAAAAAGAGGGTGAATTGTTTTACCTATATAAAATAGGTGGCACGGACATAGCACCACATAAACGACAGAGTCTGAGCGACATGTAATAAAATCAGATTCCGTGTGATTTATACATCCCAACTGGATGTTAGCAGAGTCCAAAAATTGCTTACAAAAAGAGTAGTGTTTGCATTTAAAATTGCCTTTTGGAAGACTCCAAGCTGTATCCAGTTATGGTGCCTCTGGGGCATACGACTCTTAATTAGCTCATCCCTCAAGTTCCTAGTTCTACGGAAAGATACTAAAGGTGGTTCGACTGTGAGGGATTGTAGGTCAGTGTCAGCTTGTATGATATGCCAATTTTTTGAATTGTCTGTCTGATGATGTTAGACATAGGGCTATATTCAAATGAGAAAATGGATTCGGTCATTTTACCTTTCTTGCCGTTCCCCCTATTGAATACTAGTTCTTCCCTATTTTTCATTCTTGCCCTAGAAAACGCATCCTGTATAACCTGTTCGTTATAGCCCCTGTCTCTTAGTCTCTGCATCAGTTCGCATGACTGTTGTAAGAAAGAAGAATATTCTGAATTTTTACGGCGTAAACGGAGAAATTGACTGCATGGTAGTGATTTGGATACATGAGCAGGGTGAAGGCCCTCCTTCATCTAGTGGAGGGACTTGAGTGGTGCTCAGTTGAAGGAGAGCCTTCACCCTGCTCATGTATTAAAATCACTGCCATACAGTCACTTTCTCCATTTACGCCATCAAAATTCTGAATATTCTTTTTTCTTACAACAGTCATGCAAACTAATGCAGAGACTAAGAGACAGGGGCTATAACGAACAGGTTATACAGGATGCTAATACAGTGATCCCTCAACTTACAGTGGCCTCAACATACAATAGTTTCAACATACAATGGTCTTTTATGGACCATCGTAGGTTGAAACCAGACTACACATACAATGCTACAGACAATCCAGATCTGTGAAACGTGTCAAGGGCTGAAAGAACCGACCAATCAGAATGGGCATTTCACTGGTACATCACCTGTATTACTGAAGTGTATGCACCGACTGGTGTCTGGTAGGGCCCCCTACAGTACAGGGAGGTATTACATGTTCTATACTCTTTACCTGTACCAGGGTTAGCTGCTCCTTTGGACATCAGGTGAGGGCGACTCCATTACTTTTTTGGGACATTGTGTACTGTACAGGACCCTGAAGAAGCTCCTTTCCTCTACATAGACCAGTTTTTCCCAACCAGGGTGGCCCCAGCTGTTGCAAAACTACAACTCCCAGCATGCCCGGACAGCCTTTGGCTGTCCGGGCATGCTGGGAGTTGTAGTTTTGTAACAGCTGGAGGCTCCCTGCTTGGGAAACACTGACATAGACAGTAATTTACAGCTCCCAGCAGCTCTTTCTTACTTTTATATGTAAGGATTTGCTTTATCTATATCAGTTATCTACTTATTTTTCTTTAATCCTCACTTTTTCCTATTTTTGGATGACATTTTGGTGCCTTTAGAACCAATTCCCAGGTTTCCATAGAGTTATGGTCTCAACATACAATGGTTTCAACATACAATGGTCGTCCTGGAACCGATTAATATTGTAACTTGAGGGACCACTGTATCCATTTGGGATGTATAAATCACACGGTATCTGATTTTATTACATGTCGCTCAGACTCGTCGTTTATGCGGTGATATGTCCGTGCCACCTATTTTATATGGGTAAAACAATTCACCCTCTTTTTCACAGGTTCCGTGAATATGTAGCCCCAATTAGGACGGGAAAAGGATGCCCCTGTCTTATTTCTCATATTAATGAAATACATGTTGGTAACAGTAATCTGCTAAGGTTCATGGGTCTTCAAAGAATTATGCACACTGAAGGGGGTCTTGATCACCACACGAGGCTATTACAGGCCGAAGTGAAATGGATAATTCGGACTGGAGCAACGGGTGCTCTGGGTCTGAATGATCGAAACGATCTATCTTTATTTCTCTGACTAACAATTTTTTCTTATTTATCTTTTTTTCTGATTTATCTTTTATGTTAATCTTTTTTTCTCTCCTATTGTTAATGTGAGATGTACGGTCTCAGAATGGTATTTGTAACAATGAATGTAATCTGATGTTGTGTTACTCTGATTGGTTAGTGGGAGGATATAGATAGGGCTCCATCCACTCCCTATATGCCTTGACAAAGCGTAATTTCAGGCGAAACCAGCGCTCGTCAGCGTCTTGGTCTAGATCCTCTTTTACCTGCTATGCTGCAATAAAGAAGGCTTTTAATTGCAAATGTACTCAGTGCCGTGGCTCTATTTCTCCTAAGTAAAGATTTCTGGATGACTTGTCTTTCCACTGAACACGGGTTCTTGTGGATACAGCCTATACACTGCTATCAACGTCCAAGCCGATCGTGAGTAGTGCGGAATCACACCTCTTTGCCTTTAACCAGCAGCAGGACCGCTACCTCTGCCTTTGTGCAAGGAGGAGCAGGAGGAGCACTGCCAGAGCCCTGCAAAATGACCTCCAGCAGGCCACAAATGTGCATGTGTCCACTCAAACGGTCAGAAACAGACTCCATGAGGGTGGTATGAGGACCCGACGTCCATAGGTGGGGGTTGTGCTTACAGTCCAACACCGTGCGCCCTGTGCTCTTCACAGATGAAAGTAGGTTCACACTGAGCACACGTGACAGACATGACAGAGTCTAGAGGCGCCATGGAGAATGTGGCATTTCTTTGGGGGGCCACACAGCCCTCCATGTGTTTGCCAGATGTAGCCTGACTGCCATTAGGTACCAAGATGAGATCCTCAGACCCCTTGTGAGACCATATGCTGGTGTGGTTGGCCCTGGGTTCCTCCTAATGCAAGACAATGCTAGACCTCATGTGGCTGGAGTGTGTCAGCAGTTCCTGCAAGAGGAAAGCATTGATGCTATGAACTGGCCCTGCCCATTCCCCAGACCTGAATCCGATTGAGCACATCTGGGACATCATGTCTCGCTCCGTCCACCAACACCATGTTGCACCATAGACTGTCCAGGAGTTGGTGGATGCTTTAGTCCAGGTCTGGGAGGACATCCCTCAGGAGACCTTCCGACACCTCATCAGGAGCATACCCAGGCATTGTAGGGAGATCATACGGGAACGTGGAGGACACATACACTACTGAGTCTCATTTTGACTTGTTTTAATGACATTACATCAAAGATGGATCAGCCTGTAGTGTAAACACTAGGCTGAGAAAGCTAGGGCTGGCACTGTGGCTTAATAAGATGGGGCTAACAGAAGGAGCGAAAATATTATGGGTGGCATAAGGGTCCGGACATCGTAGACAGACCATGGGGGTGCAATCCAAATGGATAAATATGTGAGGCAATCAAATTGTAGAAGAGGAAGAAATGTACTCACCCGTGTGTATCTGGATATCAGTGAATACATCCGGGTGCAGTGGCAGGGAGTAGCGGCAGAGACGAGGCAGCACTCCTTTCGCGTTCTTGCTCGCTTTCTCAAGCCTGCTAGATGTCATCTTCGAGTGCCGATATACCTGGCGCTCACAGTGACGTCAGTACACCTGTCCGGAATTACCTAAGTGCACTAAAACTTTAAACAAAAATAATTAACAGACTGTACACGTAATGTTGTGGCGAGAAGTTTTAAGGAACATTTAAGAATGCATTTAGTTCATTTCTTTCATTCAAGACCAGTCCTCCTAGAACATCGGTATGGACTATCTAGGCCGCCTTGCGCCTGTGTAAATAATTAACTCTATCGTGGCCTGTCATCACTCGCTCAAGTCCTATGAACTTGAGGGCCTTCTTATCGTTGCCATGCTCCTTCTGCATATGTTCAATAAGCCGTGCGGCTCCAGTCCCGGTGGAGAGAGAACGTAAGTGTTTGCGGTACCTTGTGAATAAACATCTTGTTGTGGAGCCTATATAAAAGCGTCCACAAGTACAATATAGGCAGTATACTATGAATTTTGATCTACAACATGTAAATTCATTGATTTTAATTTCACATCCTCCGGTGCGGAAAAAAACTGTTCTTTGTGGTTTGTGGACAATATGGACAGTGGGTACAGGGAAAATGTCCTGTGGTCTGATGGGCAGTAAGCCAATCTGATTTACTTGCAATCTTTTGCGGACTGAAGGTACTTTTTACTAATTCACTTTTAAAACTCTTACTATGTCTGAAAGCAATGATAGGTTTATTGTGGCATTCAGGACCAATTTCTACACCGTCAGCTATTACATCCCAATACTTATAGATAGAACTTCTGACAGGGGAGTACAAACATAGAAAAAAGAAACAGAGCGTGTTACCTTTTCCTTCAAATACAGCCCAAATGCGGACTTAATAAGAAAAACTATCTATAAGTATTGGGATGTAATAGCTGACGGTGTAGAAATTGGTCCTAAATGCCACAATAAACCTATCATTGCTTTCAGACGTAGCAAGAGTTTAAAAAATGAATTAGTAAAAGTACCTTCAGTCCACAAAAGATTGCAAGTAAATCAGATTGGCTTACTGCCCATCAGACCACAAATTTTCCCTTTGGCCACTGTGCATATTGTCCACAAATCACAAAGTACAGTTTTTTTCTGCATCGGAGGATGTGAAATTAAAATCAATGAATTTATATGTTGTAGATCAAAATCATAGTATACTGCCTATACTGTACTTGTGGACGCTTTTATATAGGCTCCACAACAAGATGTTTATTCACAAGGTACCGCAAACACTTACGTTCTCTCTCCACCGGGACTGGAGCCGCACGGCTTATTGAACATATGCAGAAGGAGCATAGCAACGATAAGAAGGCCCGAGTGATGACAGGCCACGATAGAGTTAATGATTTGCGCAGGCGTGAGGCGGCCTAGATAGTCCATACCTGTTACGCCGAGCGCTCCGGGTCCCCGCTCCTCCCCGGAGCGCTCGCTACACTCTCCTCACTGCAGCGCTCCGGTCAGATCCACTGACCCGGGGCGCTGCGATACCGCATCCAGCCGGGATGCGATTCGCGATGCGGGTGGCGCCCGCTCGCGATGCGCACCCCGGCTCCCGTACCTGACTCGCTCTCCGTCGGTCCTGTCCCGGCGCGCGCGGCCCCGCTCCCTAGGGCGCGCGCGCGCCGGGTCTTTGCGATTTAAAGGGCCACTGCGCCGCTGATTGGCGCAGTGGTTCCAATCAGTATCTTCACCTGTGCACTTCCCTATTAATACCTCACTTCCCCTGCACTTCCTTGCCGGATCTTGTTGCCATTGTGCCAGTGAAAGCGTTTCCTTGTGTGTTCCTAGCCTGTGTTCCAGACCTCCTGCCGTTGCCCCTGACTACGATCCTTGCTGCCTGCCCCGACCTTCTGCTACGTCTGACCTTGCTTCTGTCTACTCCCTTGTACCGCGCCTATCTTCAGCAGTCAGAGAGGTTGAGCCGTTGCTAGTGGATACGACCTGGTCACTACCGCCGCAGCAAGACCATCCCGCTTTGCGGCGGGCTCTGGTGAAAACCAGTAGTGACTTAGAACCGATCCACTAGCACGGTCCACGCCAATCCCTCTCTGGCACAGAGGATCCACTACCTGCCAGCCGGCATCGTGACAGTAGATCCGGCCATGGATCCCGCTGAAGTTCCTCTGCCAGTTGTCGCTGACCTCACCACGGTGGTCGCCCAGCAGTCACAACAAATAGCGCAACAAGGCCAACAGCTGTCTCAACTGACCGTGATGCTACAGCAGCTACTACCACAGCTTCAGCAATCATCTCCTCCGCCAGCTCCTGCACCTCCTCCGCAGCGAGTGGCCGCTTCTGGTCTACGACTATCCTTGCCGGATAAATTTGATGGGGACTCCAAGTTTTGCCGTGGCTTTCTTTCCCAGTGTTCCCTGCACTTGGAGATGATGTCGGACCAGTTTCCTACTGAAAGGTCTAAGGTGGCTTTCGTAGTCAGCCTTCTGTCTGGAAAAGCTCTATCATGGGCCACACCGCTCTGGGACCGCAATGACCCCGTCACTGCCTCTATACACTCCTTCTTCTCGGAAATTCGAAGTGTCTTTGAGGAACCTGCCCGAGCCTCTTCTGCTGAGACTGCCCTGTTGAACCTGGTCCAGGGTAATTCTTCCGTTGGCGAGTACGCCGTACAATTCCGTACTCTTGCTTCAGAATTATCCTGGAATAATGAGGCCCTCTGCGCGACCTTTAAAAAAGGCCTATCCAGCAACATTAAGGATGTTCTGGCCGCACGAGAAATTCCTGCTAACCTACATGAACTCATTCATCTAGCCACTCGCATTGACATGCGTTTTTCCGAAAGGCGTCAGGAGCTCCGCCAGGATATGGACTTTGTTCGCACGAGGCGTTTTTTCTCCCCGGCTCCTCTCTCCTCTGGTCCCCTGCAATCCGTTCCTGTGCCTCCCGCCGTGGAGGCTATGCAGGTCGACCGGTCTCGCCTGACACCTCAAGAGAGGACACGACGCCGCATGGAGAATCTCTGCCTGTACTGTGCCAGTACTGAACACTTCCTGAAGGATTGTCCTATCCGTCCTCCCCGCCTGGAAAGACGTACGCTGACTCCGCACAAAGGTGAGACAGTCCTTGATGTCTACTCTGCTTCTCCACGTCTTACTGTGCCTGTGCGGATATCTGCCTCTGCCTTCTCCTTCTCTACTATGGCCTTCTTGGATTCCGGATCTGCAGGAAATTTTATTTTGGCCTCTCTCGTCAACAGGTTCAACATCCCGGTGACCAGTCTCGCCAGACCCCTCTACATCAATTGTGTAAACAATGAAAGATTGGACTGTACCATACGTTTCCGCACGGAGCCCCTTCTAATGTGCATCGGACCTCATCACGAGAAGATTGAATTGTTGGTCCTCCCCAATTGCACTTCCGAAATTCTTCTTGGACTACCCTGGCTTCAACTTCATTCCCCCACCCTGGATTGGTCCACTGGGGAGATCAAGAGTTGGGGGCCCTCTTGTTTCAAGGACTGCCTAAAACCGGTTCCCAGTATCCCTTGCCGGGACTCTGTGGTTCCTCCTGTAACCGGTCTCCCTAAGGCCTATATGGACTTTGCGGATGTTTTTTGCAAAAAACAAGCTGAGACTCTACCTCCTCACAGGCCTTATGATTGTCCTATTGACCTCCTTCCGGGCACTACTCCACCCCGGGGCAGAATTTATCCTCTGTCCGCCCCTGAGACTCTTGCCATGTCTGAATACATCCAGGAAAATTTAAAAAAGGGCTTTATCCGTAAATCCTCCTCTCCTGCCGGAGCCGGATTCTTCTTTGTGTCCAAAAAAGATGGCTCTCTACGTCCTTGCATCGACTACCGCGGTCTTAATAAAATCACGGTAAAGAACCGCTACCCCCTACCCCTCATCTCTGAACTCTTTGATCGCCTCCAAGGTGCCCACATCTTTACCAAACTGGACTTAAGAGGTGCTTATAATCTCATCCGCATCAGAGAGGGGGATGAATGGAAAACGGCATTTAACACTAGAGATGGACACTTTGAGTATCTGGTCATGCCCTTTGGCCTGTGCAACGCCCCTGCCGTCTTCCAAGACTTTGTTAATGAAATTTTTCGTGACCTCTTATACTCTTGTGTTGTTGTATATCTGGACGATATCCAGATTTTTTCTGCCAATCTAGAAGAACACCGCCAGCATGTCCGTATGGTTCTTCAGAGACTTCGTGACAATCAACTTTATGCTAAGATAGAGAAATGTCTGTTTGAATGCCAATCTCTTCCTTTCCTAGGATACTTGGTCTCTGGCCAGGGACTACAAATGGATCCAGACAAACTCTCTGCCGTCTTAGATTGGCCACGCCCCTCCGGACTCCGTGCTATCCAACGTTTTTTGGGGTTCGCCAATTATTACAGGCAATTTATTCCACATTTTTCTACCGTTGTGGCTCCTATCGTGGCTTTAACCAAAAAAAATGCCGATCCCAAGTCTTGGCCTCCTCAAGCGGAAGACGCCTTTAAACGGCTCAAGTCTGCCTTTTCTTCGGCTCCCGTGCTCTCCAGACCTGACCCATCTAAACCCTTCCTATTGGAGGTTGATGCCTCCTCTGTAGGAGCTGGAGCGGTCCTTCTACAAAAAAATTCTTCCGGGCATGCTGTTACTTGTGGTTTTTTTTCTAGGACCTTCTCTCCGGCGGAGAGGAACTACTCCATCGGGGATCGAGAGCTTCTAGCCATTAAATTAGCACTTGAGGAATGGAGGCATCTGCTGGAGGGATCAAGATTTCCAGTTATTATTTACACCGATCACAAGAACCTCTCCTACCTCCAGTCTGCCCAACGGCTGAATCCTCGCCAGGCCAGGTGGTCTCTGTTCTTTGCCCGATTTAATTTCGAAATTCACTTTCGGCCTGCCGATAAGAACATTAGGGCCGATGCTCTCTCTCGTTCCTCGGATGCTTCGGAAGTTGAACTCTCTCCGCAACACATCATTCCTCCTGACTGCCTGATTTCCTCTTCTCCAGCCTCCATCAGGCAAACTCCTCCAGGAAAGACCTTCGTCTCTCCACGCCAACGCCTCGGAATCCTCAAATGGGGTCACTCCTCTCATCTCGCAGGTCATGCAGGCATCAAGAAATCTGTGCAACTCATCTCTCGCTTCTATTGGTGGCCGACTCTGGAGACGGATGTCGTGAACTTTGTACGAGCCTGCACTGTCTGTGCCCGCGATAAGACTCCTCGCCAGAAGCCCGCTGGTTTTCTTCATCCTCTGCCTGTCCCCGAACAGCCTTGGTCTCTGATTGGTATGGATTTTATTACTGACTTACCCCCATCCCGTGGCAACACTGTTATTTGGGTGGTCGTTGATCGATTCTCCAAAATGGCACATTTCATCCCTCTTCCTGGTCTTCCTTCAGCGCCTCAGTTGGCTAAACAATTTTTTGTACACATTTTTCGTCTTCACGGGTTGCCCACACAAATCGTCTCGGATAGAGGCGTCCAATTCGTGTCAAAATTCTGGAGGGCTCTCTGTAAACAACTCAAGATTAAATTAAACTTTTCTTCTGCATATCATCCTCAATCTAATGGACAAGTAGAAAGAATTAACCAGGTCTTGGGTGATTATTTACGACATTTTGTTTCCTCCCGCCAGGATGATTGGGCAGATCTTCTACCATGGGCCGAATTCTCGTATAACTTCAGAGTCTCTGAATCTTCCTCCAAATCCCCATTTTTCGTGGTGTACGGCCGTCACCCTCTTCCCCCCCTCCCTACCCCCTTGCCCTCTGGTCTGCCCGCTGTGGATGAAATTTCTCGTGATCTTTCCATCATATGGAGAGAGACCCAAAATTCTCTCTTACAGGCTTCATCACGCATGAAGAAATTTGCGGATAAGAAAAGAAGAGCTCCTCCCATTTTTTCTCCTGGAGACAAGGTATGGCTCTCCGCTAAATATGTCCGCTTCCGTGTCCCTAGCTACAAGTTGGGACCACGCTATCTTGGTCCTTTCAAAATTTTGTGCCAGATTAATCCTGTCTCTTACAAACTTCTTCTTCCTCCTTCTCTTCGTATTCCTAATGCCTTTCACGTTTCTCTTCTTAAACCACTCATCATCAACCGTTTCTCTCCCAAACTTGTTTCCCCCACTCCTGTTTCCGGCTCCTCGGACGTCTTCTCCGTCAAAGAGATTCTGGCATCCAAGAAGGTCAGAGGGAAAACCTTTTTTTTAGTTGATTGGGAGGGTTGTGGTCCAGAAGAGAGATCCTGGGAACCTGAGGACAATATTCTAGACAAAAGTCTGATCCTCAGGTTCTCAGGCTCTAAGAAGAGGGGGAGACCCAAGGGGGGGGTACTGTTACGCCGAGCGCTCCGGGTCCCCGCTCCTCCCCGGAGCGCTCGCTACACTCTCCTCACTGCAGCGCTCCGGTCAGATCCACTGACCCGGGGCGCTGCGATACCGCATCCAGCCGGGATGCGATTCGCGATGCGGGTGGCGCCCACTCGCGATGCGCACCCCGGCTCCCGTACCTGACTCGCTCTCCGTCGGTCCTGTCCCGGCGCGCGCGGCCCCGCTCCCTAGGGCGCGCGCGCGCCGGGTCTTTGCGATTTAAAGGGCCACTGCGCCGCTGATTGGCGCAGTGGTTCCAATCAGTATCTTCACCTGTGCACTTCCCTATTAATACCTCACTTCCCCTGCACTTCCTTGCCGGATCTTGTTGCCATTGTGCCAGTGAAAGCGTTTCCTTGTGTGTTCCTAGCCTGTGTTCCAGACCTCCTGCCGTTGCCCCTGACTACGATCCTTGCTGCCTGCCCCGACCTTCTGCTACGTCTGACCTTGCTTCTGTCTACTCCCTTGTACCGCGCCTATCTTCAGCAGTCAGAGAGGTTGAGCCGTTGCTAGTGGATACGACCTGGTCACTACCGCCGCAGCAAGACCATCCCGCTTTGCGGCGGGCTCTGGTGAAAACCAGTAGTGACTTAGAACCGATCCACTAGCACGGTCCACGCCAATCCCTCTCTGGCACAGAGGATCCACTACCTGCCAGCCGGCATCGTGACAATACCGATGCTCTAGGAGGACTGGGCTTGAATGAAAGTAACAAACTAAATGCATTCTTAAATGTTCCTTAAAACTTCTCGACACAACATTACGTGTACAGACTTAATAATTTTTGTTTAAAGTTTTAGTGCACTTAGGTAATTCCGGACGACAGGTGTACAGACGTCACTGTGAGCGGCAGGTATAACTGCACTCGAAGATGACATCTAGCAGGCTTGAGAAAGCGAGCAAGACCGCAAAAGGAGTGCTGTGTCGTCTCTGCCGTCCAGCGGCTGGATGCCGACCGCTACTCCCTGCCCCCGCACCGGGATGTATTCATTTGCTGACACTTCACTGATATCCAGATACACACAGGTGAGTGCATTTCTTCCTCTTCTACAACTTGATCAGCCTTCCACTTTGATTTTGAGTGTGACTCCATATCCAGACCTCCATGGGTTGATAAATTTGATTTCCATTGATAGTTTTTGTGATTTTGTTGACAGCGCATTCAACTATGTAAAGACGAAAGTATTTCATACGATTAGTTCATTCATTCAGATCTAGGAGGTGTTATCTTAGTGTTCCCTTTATTTTTTGAGCAGTGTATGATGAAAGGACACAACTGCTGGCACTGTTTAATTCAGGAGAGAAGGTATAAGGACTGGAGGCAAAGCCGATAAACTACTTCTATGATGGAAGGACACAACTGAGAGCACTATGGGGGATTCATTTATCATTGTAGGTATAAGTGAAGCATTTTTCTACACCTTTTTTTGTGTGCTGGTAATGTGTAGGAGCACCAGATTTATTAAATGGTCACAGAACATTTGATACATTTTGTGCAGGTCAGATTCTCTGAAATTTCTCTCTTCACATACATCGAAAAGCTAAGCTAAGTCTGGGCTGGTGGAGACTTTTTTGTGGTTTTGTGGCTTTTTTGCGCCTTTTCACAAAAAGGTAGCGGATAGGACTGGGGGGGGGTCGCTTTCCGTGGAGGCTGAACCCGTTCTGGCTACAAATCCTATCTACCTCTGAGATAGTGACTGCTGAGCTGCGAGAATTTCTTGCTTTGAATGCTGGTTCGGCGTCGGTCTCCGTGGTGTGGGACTCCCTCAAAGCGTATTTGCTAGGGCCCAACAGGGGGTGGCGTATATTGGGTGCCTTAGAGATTCTCTGGGGAGATAAATTACTGATGATGGAGGAATTTTGAATGTGATGGTGGAGTTTTACAGGGATGCATACTCTTCCAAATCGGTGTGTTCCCCTGCTGAACTCGCGGATTATGTGAGAGGCATCTCTCTCCCCTCCCTTTCCTCGGAACAGAGAGGCGAGCTGGACTCTTCTCTCACTCTGGAGGAATTGGAGGCAGCCTTGAAGGACTCTGCTAATGAGAAATCTCCGGGCCCAGACGGACTCCGTAGTGAGGTTTATAAGCATTTCCAAGGTATCTTGTTGCCACAGCTGTTGCGAGTGCTCCAGTCAGCGGAGATGGAGGGCTCTCTCCCACGCTCCATGTCGGAGGCTACTGTAGTTCTCCTTCCAAAACCTGGGAAGGATCCGTTGCTGCCGGGTTCTTACCGACCTATCTCATTACTTTGCACGGATGTGAAATTGATGGCTCGGGCACTCACGAACAGGTTAGCTAAGGTAGTGTTGTCCCTAGTGAACGAGGACCAAACGGGTTTTATGCCAGGGAAAGCGACTATGGATAATATTCGCAGGGTGTTCGTTAATCTACAAATAACGCAGGAAAATGCGGGAGTCTGAACCATTTTTTCCCTCGACACTGCCAAGGCCTTTGACAGCGTTGAGTGGAACTACCTGTGGCAGGTCATGAAGTGTATGGGGTTTGGACCCAAATTTATAGCCTATGTGAAACTACTCTACCGGGCCCCCGTGGCTCGCCTCCGGGTTAACGGACGGCTCTCGGAGACGTTCAACTTATGTAGGGGTAGGAGACAGGGCTGCCCCCTGTCTCCGCTCCTTTTTGCCCTAGCCATTGAGCCTCTAGCTTGTTTAATCCGCTCCTCTGCTGACATTGTTGGTTTCCGCTATGGTAGAATAGATGAGAGAGGGGCACTCTATGCGGACGATATGTTGTTGTTCCTGGGAGACACAGTCCGCTCCCTGGCCCCGGTTATGCAGTTGATCTCGGACTTTGGCTCTTTTTCTGGTCTACTGATCAACTGGGATAAATCGGTTCTGATGTCGCTAGTCCCACTGCCCTATATCCCCTTGATAATTGATTCTCATATTCAGGTGGTTGATAAATTCAAGTACCTGGGTATCCAGATTACCCCTTCTGTCCACGATTATATACCTTGTAATTTGATCCCCATTTTAGATAGGAGTTCTCAGAAGGTTGTGGTCTGGAATAAGCTGCCCTTATCCGTTGTTGGCCGTACTAACCTGGTAAAGATGATGTTTATGCCTCAACTGCTATATGTTTTACAAAATTCCCCAGTATGGATTGCGATGGCTCACTTTCACAGAATACAGCGTCTCTTTAGACGGCTTGTCTGGGGGGGTGGGGGGTAGGGGAAGCCTGCTAGGATAAAGTTAGAGACACTACAGAGGGGCAAGTCGTTTGGTGGGTTGGCCCTTCCGAATCCCTGGATTTATTTTCTTGCATCCCAGCTATACCAGATTAGGGGTTGGGCGGGGGCGCACACTCTGGGCCCGGTGGGCAGATTGTTCATGGCTAGACATGGGGGATCCCGTTGCATATTCTGAAGATTGGAGCGCTTACCAGACCTCCGGACGAATCTCCCACTGCTAGACTCCTATGTAGATTGTGGGGACGGGTTAAGGCTATTCTCGGTCTGGGGGACTACACTAAGTTCACTCCCCTGTGGCCTAATCCGGGTCTGCAAGAATTCTCCACCTTCCATGATGCTGGGTTTTGGGAGACCAAGGGGGTGTGTACCCTTGACCACTTGTGTACTGATGGTGTATTTAAATCATTTGGGGATCTCCAGAGTGAGCTCGGTCTGTCTCGTTCCTCCTTTTTGTAGATACCTGCAACTTCGCCATGTGTATGAGGGGCAGGGCAGGCTGGGATCGCTGGAGGTTCGGTCAAATGGGGTCTTGGATTCGGTTGTCACCAAGAGGGAGTCAGCAGGTGTCATTTCCTGGCTATATCGAGAACTTCTTAGTTATTATCATGCCTGATTTCCTCTGGTGGTGCGGGGTAGGTGGGAGGCTGATGTCGGCCCCGTGACTGATGATGAATGGACTATTATATTGGCCCTCACCCCCTTCCTCTCTCTATCGGAGGGGAATCGGCTGTCTCAGTTGTATTTGCTACACAGGGTGTACAAGACCCCAGCACACTTACATAGAATAGGATTACGTACGGACTCTACCTGTCTTAGGTGTGGTCAACTGAATGCACATCTACTACACATGATGTGGGACTGTCCGTATCTTATACCTTTCTGGAGGGATGTACTACTCTTAATACACAGGGTATACGGGATTACTTTGCAGCTGACCCCAAGTCATGTCTTCTGGGTCTAATTGGGTGTGACTCCGAACCCTCTGGTGTCAAGATCGGTATGTTATGTGTGTTGTACCAGGCCAGAAAGCTCATTGCCCAGTACTGGATCAGGGCTAGCCCCCCCACTGTTACTGACCTTACCGCTCGGCTGTCACTTATTGTCCGTATGGAGAAAGGTATATACGAGAAGCGGAAGGCCACTCGAAAGTTTCGGGCCATCTGGGGGCCTTGGGTGTGTGCTTATGATCGGAGTTCTGATGCTGTGTGATGGAATGCTCTTTCTTAGTAGTTGGTTGTGTGGGCGTGTCTATGCCCTCTCTATATGGGAGCCTTGGCTCGGTGTGTTCCTCTGCGTCTGTGGATCCCTTTAAGTTATGTATTCTCTCTCGTTGGTGAGCCTGACCTTTGTGTTGATTGAGGCTTTCTTTCCTTTCTTAACTGGCTGATTTACCTACTGTTAGCTGACGGCTTATTTATTTATTTGTTTGTTTGTTTTCAAAGTGGGCATTTGGTGGACACAGGGTTGTTTTGTTATTGGGTGGGGGGAGGGTCTGTTAGGGTGGAGGGTGGGTTTGGGGTGTTTGTTGGTATATGTGAAACTGTTGTTTAATTTGAAAAACTGCTTTAATAAAAATATCTGATTTAAAAAAAAAAAATGTGTAAACCAAAAGGCGCAAAAAAAAGGACACTTACGCCAAAATAGCACCAAATGTAGATAGAAAAAAAAAAGGTAAACATAACGATAAATGCCAGCCTTTATGTCAAAATAAACAGGCTGAGGGAAACTAAACTATGGAGAAGATATTTTTGCACCTTAAGGCTACTTTGGCATTTAAATCTGCATGTATATCAGCAGCTGTTTTTTTAAGCCCATAGATGATTTATGGCAAAATCATCAACAATGATTTTTAGATAGATGCCATCTATAAAATGCTGCAGATTTTAAAGGGGTACTCCGTCGGAAAACATCTTCTTTTAAATCACCTGGTGCCAGAAAGTTAAACAGATTTGTAAATTACTTATATTAAAAAATCTTAATCCTTTCGGTACTTAGCTGCTGTATGCTCCACAGGAAGTTCTTTTCTTTTTCAATTTCCTTTCTGTCTGAGCCCAAATGCTTTCTGCTGACACCTCTGTCCATGTCAGGAACTATCCAGAGCAGTATAGGTTTGCTATGGGGATTTGCTCCTACTCTGGACAGTTCCTGACATGGACAAAGGTGTCAGTAGAGAGCACTGTGGTCAGACAGAAAGGAAATTCAAAAATAAAAGAACTCCCTGTGGAGCATATAGAAGCTGATAGGTACTGGAATAATTAAGATTTTTAAACAGAAGTAATTTACGAATCTGTTTAAGTTTTTGACACCAGTTGATTGAAAAATGTTTTTTTCCAGTGGAGTACCCTTTTAAAGGCTTTAGACACCTTTGAATGCACCTTTAAATTATTACTTTTCTCATAAGTCTTTCACATGCATCGGATACAGTGCAGATTCTCCACACAGATCTGTATGCAAAAAAAAGTCTCTGCTGAACCAGCAATGTGAATGAGATCCTTTACATGCTGCCTGAAAAAAAATTACTACAGGGAATCTGTGTAGAAATGGCCATCTGTGTGGATTTAAAGGGGTACTCCGCTGGAAAACATTTTTTTTCCAATCAACTGGTGTCAGAAAGTTAAATAGATTTGTAAAATACTATTCCAGTACTTATCAGCTTCTATATGCTCCACAGGTAGTTCTTTTCTTTTTGAATTTCATTTCTGTCTGACCACAGTGCTCTCTACTGACACCTCTGTCCATGTCAGGAACTGTCCGGAGTAGGAGCAAATCCCCATAGCAAACCTATACTGCTCTGGACATTTCCTGACATGGACAGAGGTGTCAGCAGAGAGCACTTGTGGTCAGACAGAGGGTGCATTCCCACAGGGCGTAGACGCAGCGTATTTGACGCTGCGCAAAATTTATGGCAGCAGCGGGAAATTCGCTGCGTATCCCTTACTCACTACACACACATGGCTTTCTGGCGGCAGCCCTATGTGTGTAGTGAGTTTTGGAGGCGGAGCCGCGCGTCACAGACAAGCCGGCACATGGCCCCGCCTCCAAAACTCACTACACCCATAGGGCTGCTGCCGGAAAGCCCTTTGTGTATAGAGAGTAAGGGATACGCAGCATATTTCCCACTGCTGCCATAAATTTTGCGCAGAGTCAAATACGCTGCATATACGCCCTGTGGGAATGCACCCAGAAAGAAAATTCAAAAAGAAAAGAACTTCCTGTGGCGCATACAGCAGCTGATAAGTACTGGAAGGGTTATGATTTTTTAATAGAAAGTAATTTACAAATCTGTTTAACTTTCTGGCACCAGTTGATTTAAAAGAAAATGTTTTTCCAGCAGAGTACCCCTTTAACCCCTTAAGGACCAAGGGCGTACAGGTACGCCTTTGCTCCCTGGTACTTAAGGACCAAGGGCGTACCTGTACGCCCGTGGGAATTTCGGTCCCCGCCGCACGCCGGGCGGGGATCGCGCCGGGGTGACTGCTGATATCTATCAGCAGGCACCCCGCGCAAATGCCCAGGGGGGTCATTAGACCCCCCCCATTTCGGCGATCGGCGCAAATCGCAAGTGAATTCACACTTGCGATTTGCGCCGATTCCGGGTCATGCGGGTCTATGGTGACCCGGTGACCCGGAATAGAAGGGGGATCGCGGGTGTCCTAGACACCCACGATCCCCCTGTAGCGATAGGAGTGAGGTGGCAGGGTTGCCACCCCTCCTATCTCTGCTATTGGTGGTCTAGACGCGACCACCAATAGCAGATCGGGGGCGGAGGGGTTTACTTTCGGTTTCCCCATTCTGCCCTCCCACAATAGGCGGGGCAGGACGGGGAAACCGACAGGGACCGGCGCCGAAGATCCACTTACCCATCGGCGACGGCAGCGGCGACGATCAGCGGCGGCAGCGGGCGACGATCGGCGGAAGAAGAGGACCGGGACGCAGCTCCCTGGATCCAACGGAAGCCGGTGAGTTACTTAGCAACATCTGGAGGGCTACAGTCTGAGACCACTATAGTGGTCTCTAAACTGTAACCCTCCAGATGTTGCAAAACTACAGCTCCCAGCATGCCCAGAGAGCTGTTTAGGCTTGCTGGGAGTTGCAGTTTTGCAACAGCTGGAGGTCTACAGTTTGAGACCACTGCAAAGTGATCTCTATACTGTGCACCTCCAGATCTTGCAAAACTACAACTCCCAGCATGCCCAGACAGCAGTTTGCTGTCTGGGCATGCTGGGAGTTGTAGTTTTGCAACATCTGGAGGTCCACAGTTTGGAGACCACTATGCAGTGGTCTCTAAACTATAGCTCTACAGATCTTGCAAAACTGCAACTCCCAGCAAGCCTAAACAGCAAACAGCTGTCTCTGCATGCTGGGAGTTGTAGTTGCGATCCCTCCAGCTGTTGCATAACTACATCTTCCAGCATGCCTTTCGGTGATCAGTACATGCTGGGAGTTGAAGTTTTGCAACAGCTGGAGGCACACTGGTTGGAAAATACTGAGTTAGGTAACAGAACCTAACTGAAGGTTTTCCAACCAGTGTGCCTCCAGCTGTTGCAAAAGTACAACTCCCAGCATGCACGGTCTGTCAGTACATGCTGGGAGTTGTAGTTTTGAAACAGCTGGAGGTTTGCCCCCCCATGTGAACGTACAGGATACATTCACACTGGCGGGTTTACAGTAAGTTTTCTGCTTCAAGTTTGGGCTGTGGCAAATTTTTCACTGCAGCGCAAACTCCTAGCGGTAAATTCACTGTAAACCCGCCAGTGTGACTGTACCCTAAAAACACTACACTACACTTACACATAATAAAGAGTAAAACACTACATATACACCCCCTTACACTGTCCCCCTAATAAAAAATAAAAAACGTATTGTACGGCAGTGTTTCCAAAACAGAGCCTCCAGCTGTTGCAAAACAACAACTCCCAGCATTTACGGACAGCCACTGACTGTCCAGGCATGCTGGGAGTTTAGCAACAGCTGGAGGCACCCTGTGTGGGAATCACTGGCGTAGAATACCCCTATGTCCACCCCTGTGCAATCCCTAATTTAGTCCTCAAATGCGCATGGCGCTCTCTCACTTCGGAGCCCTGTCGTATTTCAAGGAAACAGTTTAGGGCCACATATGGGGTATCTCCGTACTCGGGAGAAATTGCGTTACTAATTTTGGGGGCTTTTTTTCCTTTTACCCCTTATGAAAAAGAAAAGTTGGGGTCTACACCAGCCTGTTAGTGTAAAAAAAAATTTTTTTTTTTACACTAACATGCTGGTGTTGTCCTTTACTTTTTATTTTCACGGGAGGTAAAAGGAAAAAATGTCCCCCAAAATTTGTAACGCAATTTCTCCTGAATACGGAGATACCCCATATGTGGGCGTAAAATGCTCTGCGGACGCACAACAAGGCTCAGGAGTGAGAGCGCACTATGTACATTTGAGGCCTAAATTGGTGATTTGCACAGGGGTGGCTGATTTTTACAGTGGTTCTGACATAAACACAAAACAATAAATACAGACATGTGACCCCATTTTGGAAACGACACCCCTCACGGAACGTAACAAGGGGTATAGTGAGCCATAACACCCCACAGGTGTTTGACAAATTTTCATTAAAGTTGGATGGGAAAGTGAAAAAAAAAAATTCTCACTAAAATGCTGGTGTCACCCTAAATTTTTCATTTTCACAAGGGAAAATAAAAAAAGCCCCCCAAAATTTGTAACCCAATTTCTTCTGAGTAAGAGCATACCCCATATGTGGATGTAAAGTGCTCTATGGGTGAACTACAATGCTCAGAAGAGAAGGAGCGCCATTGGGATTTTGAAGAGAAAATTTGTCCAGAATTGAAGGCCACTTGTGTTTACAAAGCCACCATGGTACCAGAACAATGGAACCCCCCCATATGTGACCCCATTTTGGAAACTACACCCCTCATGTAATGTAATAAGGGGCGCAGTGAGCATTTACGCCCCACAGGTGTCTGACAGATTTTTGGAACAGTGATCCGTGAAAATGAAAAATGTAATTTTCCATTTGCAAAGCCCACTCTCCCAAAGATCTGTCAAACGCCAGTGGGGTGTAAATGCTCACTGCACCACTTATTAAATTCTGTGAGGGGTGTAGTTTCCAAAATGGGGTCACATGTGGGGGGGGTCCACTGTTCTGGCACCACGGGGGGGCTTTGTAAATGCACATGGCCCCTGACTACCATTCCAAACGAATTCTCTTTCCAAAAGCTCAATGGTGCGCCTCCTCTTCTGAGCATTGTAGTTCGCACGTAGTGCACTTCAGGTCCACTTATGGGGTACCTCCATACTCAGAAGAGATGGGGTTACAAATTTTGGGGGGTATTTTCTGCTATTAACCCTTGCAAAAATGTGAAATTTGGGGGGAAACACACATTTTAGTGAAAAAATATATATATATTTTTTTACATATGCAAAAGTCGTGAAACCCGTGTGGGGTATTAAGGCTCACTTTATGCCTTGTTACGTTCCTCAAGGGGTCTAGTTTCCAAAATGGTATGCCATGTGGGTTATTTTTGCTGTTCTGGCACCATAGGGGCTTCCTAAATGCGACATGCCCCCCGAGCAAAATTTGCTCTCAAAAAGTCAAATATCACTCCTTCTCTTCGGAGCATTGTAGTTCGCCCGTAATGCACTTCATGCCAACTCATGGGGTACCTCCATACTCAGAAGAGATGGGGTTACAAATTTTGGGGGGTATTTTCTGCTATTAACCCTTGAAAAAATTTGAAATTTGGGGGGAAACACACATTTTAGTGAAAAAAAAAATATTTTTTTTACATATGCAAAAGTCGTGAAACACCTGTGGGGTATTAAGGCTCACTTTATTCCTTGTTACGTTCCCCAAGGGGTCTAGTTTCCAAAATGGTATGCCATGTGGGTTATTTTTGCTGTTCTGGCACCATAGGGGCTTCCTAAATGCAACATGCCCCCCAAAAACCATTTCTGAAAAACGTACTCTCCAAAATCCCCTTGTCGCTTCTTCGCTTCTGAGCCCTCTACTGCGCCCGCCGAACACTTTACATAGACATATGAGGTATGTGCTTACTCGAGAGAAATTGGGCTACAAATATAAGTATACATTTTCTCCTTTTACCCCTTGTAAAAATTCAAAAATTGGGTTTACAAGAACATGCGAGTGTAAAAAATAAAGATTGTGAATTTTCTCCTTCACTTTGCTGCTATTCCTGTGAAACACCTAAAGGGTTAAAACACTTACTGATTGTCATTTTGAATACTTTGGGGGGGTGTAGTTTTTATAATGGGGTCATTTGTGGGGTATTTCTAATGGGAAGACCCTTCAAATCCACTTCAAACCTGAACTGGTCTCTGAAAAAAAGCGAGGTTCAAAATTTTGTGAAAAATTGGAAAATTGCTGCTGAACTTTGAAGCCCTCTGGTGTCTTCCAAAAGTAAAAACACGTCAATTTTATGATGCAAACATAAAGTAGACATATTGGAAATGTGAATAAAATAAAAAAATATTTTGAATATCCATTTTCCTTACAAGCAGAGAGCTTCAAAGTTAGAAAAATGCAAAATTTTCAAATTTTTCATCAAATTTTGGGATTTTTCACCAAGAAAGGATGCAAGTTACCACAAAATTTTACCACTATGTTAAAGTAGAATATGTCACGAAAAAACAATCTCGGAATCAGATTGATAACTAAAAGCATTTCAGAGTTATTAATGTTTAAAGTGACAGTGGTCAGATGTGCAAAAAACGCTCTGGTCCTAAGGTGTAAAATGGCCTGGTCCTTAAGGGGTTAAAGTGACTTCCATCCATGAGCTCAATAAAGCTATGTGCACATCTCAGAATTTCTGTGCGGAATTCCGCATTGGAATTCTGCACAGAGATTCCGCAGCAGCAGAGTCCTGTTGAATTCAACGGGATTCTGCTGCACTGTGCACACCTCAGACATTCCGACATGTGAACATAACCTAAGCCAGTGTTTCCCAACCAGAGTGCCTCCAGCTGTTGCAAAACTACAACTCCCAGCATGCCTGGACAGCCAAAGGCTGTCCGGGCATGCTGGGAGTTGTAGGTTTTCAACAGTTGGAGGCACCCTGGTTGGGAAACACTGGCCTAAGCCTCACTCCTTTAGGGTGCATTCCCACAGGGCGTATACACAGCGTATTTGACGCTGCGCAAAATTTATGGCAGCAGCGGGAAATACGCTGCGTATCCCTTGGTCACTATACACACAGGGCTTTCCGGCGGCAGCCCTATGTGTGTAGGGAGTTTTGGAGGCGGAGCCATATGCCGGCATGTCTGTGACGTGCGGCTCCGCCTCCAAAACTCACTACACACATAGGGCTGCCGCCGGAAAGCCCTGTGTGTATAGTGAGCAAGGGATACGCAGCGTATTTCCCGCTGCTGCCATAAATTTTGCGCAGCGTCAAATACGCTGCGTATACGCCCTGTGGGAACGCACCCTTAGGGTAGAGGAACCAAGAGTGACTATAAAGTAGTTTTGTTACAGTTCCTACAAAGAGGCAGGGGCAGTCAGAAGTTTTATGGTGGATTTAATTTAATTGTTTGCAGCTTGTTTTCTACTGCAAGTTTGAGCCATGGCAGAATTTCTGTGGCAAAATTTCCACAGCGGAAAATCTACAGCGGATTAAATTTACTTTATTGTAAACCGCTGCTGATTTTCTGATTGGGGAATTTGCCGCGGCTCAAACTTGCAGCGGGAAATACGCTGCTGACTCGCCATTAGATCCACCCGTGGGAACATACCCTAAAAGGGTTATCCAGAATTTAAAAAAACAGACCTAATTTCTTCCAAAAACAGCATCACACCTGTGTGTGATGTGTGATGTGTGTGATATGGCAACTCAGTTCTATTGAAGTGAATGGAGCCTAGCTGTAATACCATACACAACCTGAGGACAAGGGTGGTGCTGTATTTTTTAAAAATGTTGATTTGTTTTTCTATTCCTGGATAAAACTTTTAAGGTTGTGGCCATATGAAGTGTAAATCCTGTTTGATATGATTGTTTTGCCTCTAACGATTTAAAGAGGGTTATGCTTATGTCTAACCACAGATTTGCATAGACTTGTCCAGAAGGTCAAGACTTTAAAGGGGTACTCTGGTGGAAACTTTTTTTTTTTTTTTTTTTTTAATCAACTGGAGCCAGAAAGGTAAACAGATTTGCAATTTACTTCTATTAAAAAATCTTAATCCTTCCAGTATTTATTAGCTGCTGAATACTACAGAGGAAATGATTTTCTTTTTGGAACACAGTGGTCTCAGCTGAAATCATGACCACAATGCTCTCTGCTGACATCTCTGTCCATTTTAGGAACTGTCTAGAGCAGCATATGTTTTCTATGGGGATTTTCTCCTTTTCTGGACAGTTCCTAAAATGGACAGAGATGTCAGCAGAGAGCACTGTGGTCATGATGTCTGCTGAGAGCTCTGTGTTCCAAAAAGAAAATAATTTCCTCTGTAGTATTCAGCAGCAAATAAGTACTGGAAGGATTAAGATTTTTTAAATGTAAGTAATTTACAAATCTGTTTAACTTTCTGGCACCAGTTGATTAAAAAAAAAAGTTTTCCACCGGAGAACCCCTTTAATTCTCAAGGCTGAGAATGAAAATAGGGGGAACCACACCCATTTTATTTTTAATAAATAAATAAAACGCGTAGGATTCTCCATATTTTCCTTCTCAGGAAGATACCAGCCAAGAAGCAACTGGCTGATGTTACCAGGACAATTGTTACTGGCCCTCCCCAGCCTAAATAATGTCAGCCTGCTACCGTCTAGGCCCAGGAGCGCCATTTTTGATGCTCCAGGCCTGTTAGTAAAGGCTCTACCCTGTGGCACTGGGTACCGGGGCAATAATTGGGGGCTAGCTCTAGCTGTTTTGGGGCAAACGCTAAGCCCCAGCTTAGTAATGGATTCCGTCTATAGGACAGCTTCCACTACTAAGCCTTAAAAAAAAACATGACAAATTGGAAAAATTTTATTTAAAAAAACACTCCCTCACAAGCCCTCGTTAACCATTTTACTAATAGAAAAAAAGTGGATCATTGACATAGTCCATGGAATCCGCCATAATCCTCTGCATACACAGATCTGAAGGTGAAGAAAGAAAAAAAACCAATGTAAAATGGGTTAGTACATGCATAATGCTTTGTCTTCACATACAGGGAGCCTCCAATTGTTGGGGGGAAAAAAATGACCTCATCACAAGAGGGCGGAGCTACATGTACCCGGCTGGGACAGGAGCCAGGTAAGTAAGTGGACGTCTGTATACAGTTTATACAGCAGTCGATAGAAATCAGCTGGAGGCTCCCTGGTTGGGAAACACTAATCTAGTTAATGAATGATTGGTATCTTGCTATGAGCTCGGCATCTGATTATTTTTCTGTATTGGGACAAGATTGACAGCTTGTTTCCATCCTGGCAATAATATAAAGCCTGCTATTACCCCTAATTAGCTTTACTCTTCAGATCACAGTTTACAAAATACGATTTAACATTTATTGGGGACGGAATCCAAAAATAAATCATTTGTAGAGGACAGATAATCATTAAGTCGGTTTCACAATTTCAGAACTCGTGCCAAAAATGGCAAAATTACAGTGTAAAAAATATGAACGCAGCTTGACATAAAGAGGGAGTTTATCACATAGCATATTTAAAAAAAGTTGCCCCATTTTTCAGAACAATTTGCACCCCTTACTTTGCAACTTTTTACAATATGGATAAAGCTTAGCGTTAAGGTGACATGGCTTTCCATGATCAAGCAAATTTACAAAAATTTATGCCAAAAACTGGTGGAAATTATAGGGAAAATCTACTAATAGCTGGTGCAGATTTCAATCCGTAATGCACGGGCTGTATCAGATGCGATTTTATTTAGAGGCGTGCACCATTTAAAAAGAAAAAATCAAGATCAGCATTTCTTACTTGATGCTGGCGCTAGCGATATGGCCACTCAGAAATGTGCTGTCTCCATAGAAGCCAATACATTTCTGAGTGGATTCCGCAGAAAGAATTAACATGTCAATTCTTTCTGCGCAGGCCAAAATTTTGATTTTCTGAGGAAATTCTGCTATGTGCACGCTGCAGCAGAATCCCATTGAAACTGAATTTCCAAGCAGATTTTTTTCTACCAGACTTCGCTCGGAAATTCCACTGCGTGAAGAGGGCCTAAGTGTTTATGACCTCAAGAATGTCCAACAAAAATCACTGTTACCTGGTTTTACCTACAAGGTTGGTGCCACCATCAGCAAAATTTGGGCAACCTAGGGGGCCAATGGCAATCTAGATAAACATGCTTTATAAATCTCCATCCATGGATTGGTGGCCACCTAAGTGCCCACATACAACTGGAGTAGGCTCCACTAGTAATACATTGGTAGGTTAATTAAGTATGTCATGATTATCTCTTATTGTTCATCAATTTAAAAAAAAACTGTGGTCACTGGGTCAGTCTAAAGTTTTACATTTATAATGCTGTATAATCGGTTGCCCAGATTCAAATGCTGTTTGCTGTTCACTCCCAGGCTTATAGCGATCATTGTCTTGCTGCCCCATAGACTTAAAGGGGTTTCTTCCCCTGGACATCTTATCCCCTATACAATGGATAGGGAATAAGTGGTCTGATTGCGATGGATCCAGCCACTGGGACCCCCCAGTGTTCTCCGGGTCGGCACCCCAGCATTCTGAACATTTGTAGGCAGATTACCCCTATAAAGCTTGTGCACACTGCAGGCATTCCATGGCACACATGCTTGTATCAGAGCCCAATTGTTTTCAATAGGATTTTGCTGCTCTGTGTACACTGCGGAATCACCAGAGCGGAAATCTGCCAATGGAATAGACATGTTCATTCTTTGGGCAGAATTCCTCCGGACTGCATAGCTGTCTATGAGAGGGCAGACATTTAGCCGGTGGAACATCCACAGTGTGAACAAGACCTTATAATGAAGCAGCAAAGACAAAGATCGGTATGAGTCAGGGAGTGAACAGCAACGCGGCACATTTCTCCCAGTTTATTCTCCTGATCAGTATTAGTGTTGCTCGTGAATATCGCATATTCGCGAATATAGCACTATATATTCGTAATTACGAATATTCTTTTTTTTTTTCACAGTACACATCACAGTGATCATCCCTCTCTGCTTCCAGCTTGTGTGGTGTAAAGAAGGCTCTAATACTACTACTTTTCGCATATGCTAATTTTTACATGCTAATTTTCACATATGCAAATTTTCGCTTGTGCGCATTTTTCGCATGTACGAATTTTCGCATATGCGAAAATAAAACGCGAATATTACGAATACGCGAATTTAGCGAATATATGATGAATATTCGTCCATATATTCGCAAAATATCGCAAATTCGAATATGGCCTATGCCGCTCAACACTAATCGGTATGGGTCTTGGCACTGAGACCTAGTCCAATTAAAACTTTTGACATATCCCTGTGACATTGTGGTGACACGGGGGTGCAAGGAATTCCTAATAACTTCATGATGCCAGGGCACCATTAGCCTATACACGGTCCAAGGTAGAAACAGCTTCTCCTGGGTCAGACACGGGGAGTAAAGAAACACACCAACGTCGGGTAACGGTCTTTACTGAGCTGGGTGCAAATGGTATTACATGCCAACAGTATGGTGCAGAGTGGAAGGGGTGCAGTGTAACCCCTTGGGAGTCCTGTTGACTTGCTGGGACTTATGGTGCTTTTTCACCCACTGAATTAATACTGACTTGATAAGAGACTGTAGATTCTCCACGCCGGCTAGGGTTCTGACAAGGTCCAATTGCTTTCTCCGCCAGGGCTTGACTTTCCACTGTACGGTGGATCCCTTGCAGAAGGGCTGGATAGAACTGAGAAGAGATTTGTTCTTGGACTTCCCTCACAGCTTCTCCACACATGACTTCATCTCTTTACCACACCGCGGCTCAGCCTTAGACTAGGGCAACTCCTCCCCCACTACACTATATACCTATGAATTTAGGGGTTCCTATTGGGCAGGCAGGGTCACCTGGTTTACACTGCTACTCACTCTTAAAGGGGTACTCCGCCCCTGGCATCTTATCCCCTATCCAAAGGATAAGATGTTAGATCACCAGAGTTCACTCTGTGCGTAATGACGGGCGATACAGGGGCCGGAGCAGCGTGACGTCATGGCTCCTCCCCCTTAATACAAGTCTATGGCCGCCACGCCCCCTCCCATAGACTTGTATTGACGGGGGCGGGCCGTGATGTCATG